>NC_058084.1:24452039-24704530 GCF_014858855.1 Bufo gargarizans | reverse complement strand
TTATATGGGGCACAGTGTAGAGGTATACTGTATATTGTGTGGCACAGTGTAGAGGTATACTGTATATTGTGGGGCACAGTGTAGAGGTATACTGTATATTGTGGGCACAGTGTAGAGGTATACTGTATATTGTGGGCACAGTGTAGAGGTATACTGTATATTGTGTGGCACAGTGTAGAGGTATACTGTATATTGTGGCACAGTGTAGAGGTATACTGTATATTGTGGGGCACAGTGTAGAGGTATACTGTATATTGTGGGCACAGTGTAGAGGTATACTGTATATTGTGGCACAGTGTAGCGGTATACTGTATATTGTGGGGCACAGTGTAGAGGTATACTGTATATTGGTGGCACAGTGTAGAGGTATACTGTATATTGTGTGGCACAGTGTAGAGGTATACTGTATAGGTGGCACAGTGTAGAGGTATACTGTATATTGTGTGGCACAGTGTAGAGGTATACTGTATATTGGGGCACAGTGTAGAGGTATACTGTATATTGTGTGGCACAGTGTAGAGGTATACTGTATATTGTGGGGCACAGTGTAGAGGTATACTGTATATTGTGGGCACAGTGTAGAGGTATACTGTATATTGTGGGCACAGTGTAGAGGTATACTGTATATTGTGTGGCACAGTGTAGAGGTATACTGTATATTGTGGGCACAGTGTAGAGGTATACTGTATATTGTGGGCACAGTGTAGAGGTATACTGTATATTGTGGGCACAGTGTAGAGGTATACTGTATATTGTGGGCACAGTGTAGAGGTATACTGTATATTGTGGCACAGTGTAGAGGTATACTGTATATTGTGTGGCACAGTGTAGAGGTATACTGTATATTGTGGGGCACAGTGTAGAGGTATACTGTATATTGTGTGGCACAGTGTAGAGGTATACTGTATATTGTGTGGCACAGTGTAGAGGTATACTGTATATTGTGGGGCACAGTGTAGAGGTATACTGTATATTGTGGGCACAGTGTAGGTACTGTATATTGTGGGCACAGTGTAGAGGTATACTATATTGTGGGCACAGTGTAGAGGTATACTGTATATTCTGGGGCACAGTGTAGAGGTATACTGTATATTGTGTGGCACAGTGTAGAGGTATACTGTATATTGTGGGGCACAGTGTAGAGGTATACTGTATATTGTGGCACAGTGTAGCGGTATACTGTATATTGTGTGGCACAGTGTAGAGGTATACTGTATATTGTGTGGCACAGTGTAGAGGTATACTGTATATTGTGGGGCACAGTGTAGAGGTATACTGTATATTGTGTGGCACAGTGTAGAGGTATACTGTATATTGTGTGGCACAGTGTAGAGGTATACTGTATATTGTGGGCACAGTGTAGAGGTATACTGTATATTGTGGGCACAGTGTAGAGGTATACTGTATATTGTGGGGCACAGTGTAGAGGTATACTGTATATTGTGTGGCACAGTGTAGCGGTATACTGTATATTGTGGCACAGTGTAGAGGTATACTGTATATTGTGGCACAGTGTAGAGGTATACTGTATATTGTGGGGGGCGACAGTGTAGAGGTATACTGATATTGTGTGGCACAGTGTAGCGGTATACTGTATATTGTGTGGCACAGTGTAGAGGTATACTTTATATTGTGTGGCACAGTGTAGAGGTATACTGTATATTGTGGGGCACGTGTAGAGTATACTGTAATATTGTGTGGCACAGTGTAGAGGTATACTGTATATTGTGGGGCACAGTGTAGAGGTACTGTATATTGTGGGGACAGTGTAGAGTATACTGTATATTGTGTGGCACAGTGTAGAGGTATACTGATATTGTGGGGCACAGTGTAGAGGTATACTGTATATTGTGGGCACAGTGTAAAGGTATATTGTGGGGCACAGTGTAGAGTATACTGTATATTGTGTGGCACAGTGTAGAGGTATACTGTATATTGTTTGGCACAGTGTAGAGGTATATTGTGGGGCACAGTGTAGAGTATACTGTATATTGTGTGGCACAGTGTAGAGGTATACTGTATTTGTGGGGCACAGTGTAGAGGGTATACTGTATATTGTGTGGCACAGTGTAGAGGTATACTGTATATTGTGGGGCACAGTGTAGAGGTATACTGATATTGTGTGGCACAGTGTAGAGTATACTGTATATTGTGGGGCACAGTGTAGAGGTATACTGTATATTGTGTGGCACAGTGTAGAGGTATACTGTATATGTGGGGCACAGTGGTAGAGGTATACTGTATATTGTGGGGCACAGTGAGAGGTATACTTATATTGTGTGTGGCACAGTGTAGAGGTATACTGTATTTGTGGGCACAGTGTAGAGGTATACTGTATATTGGTGGGCACAGTGTAGAAGGTATATTGTGGGCACAGTGTAGGTATACTGAATGTGGGCACAGTGTAAAGGCTTATATTGTTGGGGCACAGTGTAGAGTATACTGATATGTGGTGGCACAGTGTAGAGGTATACTGTATATTGTTTGGCACAGTGTAGAGGTATATTGTGGGGCACAGTGTAGAGTATACTGTATATTGTGTGGCACAGTGTAGAGGTATACTGTATTTGTGGGGCACAGTGTAGAGGTATACTGTATATGTGTGGCACAGTGTAGAGGTATACTGTATATTGTGGGGCACAGTGTAGAGGTATACTGTATATTGTGTGGCACAGTGTAGAGGTATACTGTATATTGTGGGGCACAGTGTAGAGGTATACTGTATATTGTGTGGCACAGTGTAGAGGTATACTGTATATTGTGGGGCACAGTGTAGAGGTATACTGTATATTTTGGGGCACAGTGTAGCGGTATACTGAATATTGTGTGGCACATTGTAGAGGTATACTGTATATTGTGTGGCACAGTGTAGCGGTATATTGTATATTGTGGGGCACAGCGTAGAGGTATACTGTATATTGTGTGGCACAGTGTAGAGGTATACTGTATATTGTGTGGCACAGTGTAGAGGTATACTGTATATTGTGTGGCACAGTGTAGCGGTATACTCATTAAGGCGACCTTGACGTGGTGAGTGGCTTATTACGCTTTGGCCAAAATGTACACCAATGCCTAGCGGTATACTTTAGATTGTGGGGCACAGTATAGAGGTATACTGTAAATAGTGGGGCACAGTATAGAGGTATACTGTAGATTGTGGGGCACAGTGTAGCGGTATACTGTATATTGTGGGGCACAGTGTAGCGGTATACTGTATATTGTGTGGCACAGTGTAGAGGTATACTGTATATTGTGGGGCACAGTGTAGAGGTATACTGTACATTGTGGGGCACAGTGTAGCGGTATACTGTATATTGTGGGGCACAGTGTAGCGGTATACTGTATATTGTGGGGCACAGTGTAGAGGTATACTGTACATTGTGGGGCACAGTGTAGAGGTATACTGTACATTGTGGGGCACAGTGTATGCTATATGTGTATAACAAACATATTTCATATGAAAACTTACAATTATTTGGCTTGGCCCTTGGGGATCTCGGACGCCACTTCCACACTTTGGCCGGGGGCTCGGTGGAGCTGATGTTGTGTTTTATCCTAATGAGAAAGATTTTATAATAAGGATTTGGAGAAGGGGCAGAGGGATAGCAGAGCTGGGAGAGGCCGGTGCTGCTACTAGGGGGTCATACCATGGGGGAGTAATAAAGCCCACCATAATGCCCCCCCAGTAGTAATAATTCTACTTATAATGTGACAGTGCCAAAAATACCCCCTTGTAATGCCCCCAGTTGCGCTAGTGCCCCCATAATATGCCAGTATAAAATACCCCTATATAGTGCCCCCAGTAAATGCCTCCATAGTGATCCTCTTCCCCCTTCCTGCTAGTGCCCCCCATAATGTACCAGTATAAAATGCCCCATATATAGTGCCCCAGTAGATGCCCCTCAGTTTCCGGCCTCTGATAGGCTACCGGCCTAGTGTCCCCCATAATGCCCCCCAATAATGTGCCAGTAAGTGTTCATATAGATGCCCCCCCATCATGTGCCAGTATCAAGTGCCTCTCTCCTCCCCCCCACATGTCCCAGTATCATAGTGCCATCTCCCCCCCCCAAAAAAAAGTTCCAGTTTCAAGTGCCTCTCTCCCCCCATGTGCCAGTATCATAGTGCCATCTCCCACCCCCCAATGTGCCAGTATCAATTGCCTCTCTCTCCCCCCCACATGTCCCAGTATCATAGCACAATCTCCCCCCAAAAAACAGTTCCAGTATCAAGTGCCTCTCTCTCCCCCATGTGCCAGTATCATAGTGCCATCTCCCTCCCCCAATGTGCCAGTATTAAGTGCCTCTCTCCTCCCCCAAAAACTGCTAGTATCAATTGCCTCTCTCTTTCCCACCCCCCATGTGCCAGTATCATAGTGCCAAACCCCCCATGAGCCAGTATCAAGTGCTACCCCCCCATGTGCCAGTATCAAGTGCCTCCCCCCCCATGTCCCAGTATCATAGTGCCATCTCCCCCCCCCCCCCAAAAAAAAGTGCCAGTATCATAGTGCCAACCCCTCCCCTGCCCCAGCAGAGGCTGAGTTTGCTGGGGCAGCTGTCATATGTATTAGATGTAGCAGAGCTGGGTGTGCTGGGGCAGCTATCATATATAGAGATATAGCAGAGCTGAGTGTGCTGGGACAGCTGTCATATAGAGATATAGAAGTGCTGGGTGTGTTAGGGCAGCTGTCATGTGCACTTAGCCAGCTATAACAGTAGAAGTCTCATATTGCCAGTCAGTGGCAATGCAGCTCTTATGGCTGTGTGGGTAAGTGCTTTGCCTCTGATACAGAAGGTCGTGGGTTTGAATCCCAGACACATTCTCTCCTGAGGATGGCAATACAGATGAATATGCCTGAGATTAGCAAATGAGAAGTGTGCAAGTTGCTGGCCGGCCCTGCTGGTGTCACCTGGTGCGGCCTGCAACGCCACTGGCTGTACTTACACAGGGAGCTTTTGATTCTCTGCTATGGGACTTATGAAGATAGTCGAGTGGGCTCACCACTCCCATAGCAATGAATGAAGTGTAGGGACATGCACACGTTCAGGATTCATGTGCGTAGAATCCGCACTGAAATCCGCAGGTGTTCACAGGCAAATCCATGTGCAAAATGTGCATGCAATTCTGATGTGTGCATTTAGCCTTAGAGTGGAGTTAATGTACTCTCCAGGGCCCAGATCTAAAAGTAGGAGCAGATCCCACAGGTGCAACCTTCACATATCTGACATTGATGCATATCCATGACAGTATGCCATCAGTGTCCAAGGTGGGCTAACCCCTTTAATTATATGTCGCTCTTCTGTACAGTAATTATAACCTCCAAATCCATGGTCCATAGTGTGACTGTTCTTCAAGGAACCCTTGACTACCTGCCTGGAGCTGTGGCTGCAACAGTTACATAAATCAAAGTGGCAATCCTCAGACCCATGCTCTCTAGGGTCAGGGCAGTGATAGGAGGGTGCACCCTTTCTTCCCTCAGGGCACACCCTGATGTTGGGGTTCCTGTCTGATGGTAGTTGGGTTGCCCCTGGTGTTGTAAGTTTGGTACGGGTGCGAGGCAGGAGATGTACGGTGTAGTGATGAGCGAGCATGCTCGGCTGAATACCTGTTCGGCTCCAGCATCGCTATGCTAAGCACATGGCGGAACTCGGCCATGCTCTAGTCTCCTCCCCGCACATTTTGCAGCTGCTAAGCAGCCAATAAACGTGCGGGTAAGTGCTGCCATCACTGTAATGCCAGTAGCCATGTTGGCTGCAGGCATTACAGTGATTGGCTGGCCGGAACGCGTCACCGGGTGCTATATAGCACCTGATGACCCGTGCTCAGATCAGTCATAGTCAGGGAGAGCAGAGCGTAGGAAGGGAAAGGCAGTGTAGGGAGCGAAATTCACAGTTATTAATCTAGGAAAGCTTTTCAAAGACCCAGAAGTCCTTTTAAGGACCACTGTGTGTGTGTGCGTGTGTTTTAGAGCAGCAATGTATTTTTACCTGCGCTAAATTGATCAGTCTCAGGGACATCCGTGCTGAGGAAGGGACAGATAGTGCAGGGAGAGAAATGTGTTGTTTTTACTACCAAAGCCTTATCAATACCTGCTCCTATGGTGTTTTTTGCACGAGTGGGCAAAAAGTGTGAGTTATTGTGCTGACAGTGTTTTGGTACTGTGTGGCATGGGGCTGCCTCTCCCTGCCACAACCGTCACCTCAATATTCCTGCCAGCGTTTATGGTACCCGTATTTTGTTCTGATACTATATTACTGGGCGTCCCTGTGTGTGTGCGCTCCCTGCTGCTACTGGTATTTCAATATACACATACTGGTGTGGAGTGGGGGTGACCCTTACTGGCCACACTCCCCACTATTGTATTCACTGTCACCTCACATGTACAGGGACCTGTCCACTACAGCACCGCTTAGTAAACATGGTCCCTCATCCACACTGGGATAATTCACTCTCATGCAAACCCAATGTACTAAGTGTGGCTTCTAGACTATTGCGTTGCTTGCTTGTCCCTAGCTGGCCTAAAATCGCACTCCTAACACTCCCCCACCCGACATGTTTCGCCGCAGTTGCGGCTTCGTCATGGGGTACAGGGTATTAGTGTTGGAACGCCTCAAATCACCCTCTTATATACATGGTACCTCCTCTTCTTGTCACTCGCAGCCAATCCGCTGCGAGTGAATGCGGTGTGACGTCAGATGCCGGCTAAGGCTACTTTCACATTTGCGTTCAGAGCGGATCCGTCTGCATTATATTGTAAAAACAAGTGTGAAAGTAGCCGCAAACGGATCCGTCCAGACTTTACATTGAAAGTCAATGGGGGACGGATCCGTTTGAAAATTGAGCCATAGTGTGTCAAATTTAAACGGATCCGCCCCCATTGACTTACATTGTAAGTCTGGACGGATCCGTTTGCCTCCGCACGGCCAGGCGTACACCCGAACGCTGCAAGCAGCGTTCAGGTGTCCGCCTGCTGAGCGGAGGCCAAACGCTGCCAGACTGATGCATTCTGAGCGGATTCGCATCCACTCAGAATGCATTAGGGCTGGACGGAAGCGTTCGGGGCCGCTTGTGAGAGCCTTTAAACGGAGCTCACAAGCGGAGCCCCGAACGCAAATGTGAAAGTAGCCTAATACTGATAGGAATGGGAGCTGCACCTACCCGCCCCCTTGTTGTCACACCACAGCCAATCCGCTGTGATTGAGTGTCTGATGACATCAGATACCGGTCTGCTGCTGATTGGATGGTGAGCGACGCGTCATACATACAGTACAGACCAAAAGTTTGGACGCACCTTCTCATTCAAAGAGTTTTCTTTATTTTCATGACTATGACAATTGTAGATTCACACTGAAGGCATCAAAACTATGAATTATCACATGTGGAATTATATACATAACAAAAAAGTGTGAAACAACTGAAAATATGTCATATTCTAGGTTCTTCAAAGTAGCCACCTTTTGTTTTGATTACTGCTTTGCACACTCTTGGCATTCTCTAGATGAGCTTCCAGAGGTAGTCACCTGAAATGGTCTTCACTTCACAGGTGTGCCCTGTCAGGTGTAATAAGTGGGATTTCTTGCCTTATAAATGGGGTTGGGACCATCAGTTGCGTCGTGGAGAAGTCAGGTGGATACACAGCTGATAGTCCTACTGAATAGACTGTTAGAATTTGTATTATGGCAAGAAAAAAGCAGCTAAGTAAAGAAAAACGAGTGGCCATCATTACTGTAAGAAATGAAGGTCAGTCAGTCCGAACAAAATTGGGAAAACTTTGAAAGTGTCCCCAAGTGCAGTCACAAAAACCATCAAGCGCTACAAAGAAACTGGCTCACATGCGGACCGCCCCAGGAGAGGAAGACCAAGAGTCACCTCTGCTGCGGAGGATAAGTTCATCCGAGTCACCAGCCTCAGAAATCGCAGGTTAACAGCAGCTCAGATTAGAGACCAGGTCAATGCCACACAGAGTTCTAGCAGCAGACACATCTCTAGAACAACTGTTAAGAGGAGACTGTGTGAATCAGGCCTTCATGGTAGAAGATCTGCTAGGAAACCACTGCTGAGGACAGGCGACAAGCAGAAGAGACTTGTTTGGGCTAAAGAACACAAGGAATGGACATTAGACCAGTGGAAATCTGTGCTTTGGTCGGATGAGTCCAAATTTGAGATCTTTGGTTCCAACCACCGTGTCTTTGTGCGATGCAGAAAAGGTGAACGGATGGACTCTACATGCCTGGTTCCCACCGTGAAGCATGGAGGAGGAGGTGTGATGGTGTGGGGGTGCTTTGCTGGTGACACTGTTGGGGATTTATTCAAAATGGAAGGCATACTGAACCAGCATGGCTACCACAGCATCTTGCAGCGGCATGCTATTCCATCCGGTTTGCGTTTAGTTGGACCATCATTTATTTTTCAACAGGACAATGACCCCAAACACACCTCCAGGCTGTGTAAGGGCTATTTGACCATGAAGGAGAGTGATGGGGTGCTGCGCCAGATGACCTGGCCTCTATAGTCACCAGACCTGAACCCAATCGAGATGGTTTGGGGTGAGCTGGACCGCAAAGTGAAGGCAAAAGGGCCAACAAGTGCTAAGCATCTCTGGGAACTCCTTCAAGACTGTTGGAAGACCATTTCAGGTGACTACCTCTTGAAGCTCATCAAGAGATTGCCAAGAGTGTGCAAAGCAGTAATCAAAGCAAAAGGCGGCTACTGTGAAGAACCTAGAATATGACATATTTTCAGCTGTTTCACACTTGTTTGTTATGTATATAATTCCACATGTGATAATTCATAGTTTTGATGCCTTCAGTGTGAATCTACAATTGTCATAGTCATGAAAATAAAGAAAACTCTTTGAATGAGAAGGTGTGTCCAAACGTTTTGTCTGTACTGTACGTGTATATGTAGAAAAAAAGAGGATTCGGCGGCACCAGTGAACTGGCTCAGGTGCAGCGTCCAAGGGAATGAGCTTCTCACCCTTAATATATGCCAGAAATAGTACAGCACTCCGAGACTTGAAAAAACGGTGTCTTTTTGCACCCATGTGAAGCAGTAGTAACGTTTCAGCTCACAACTGAGCCTTTCTCAAGCGTGAGAAAGGCTCAGTTGTGAGCTGAAACTTTGCTACTGCTTCACATGGGTGCAAAAAGACACAGTTTTTTCAAGTCTCGGAGTGCTGTACTATTTCTGGCATATAATGTGTATATGTGTGTGTGTGTGTGTGTATGTATGTATGTATGTATATATATCTATCCTTATTGAAATATCTTTTCTTTCTTTCTTTTTTTTTCTTCCCCTACCTGACAAATCTGGTTGAGATTATATTGGAGATAATATAGCTATATACTATGTATAAAGATATATAGAGAAGTGTTACACTGTGTCTTCTTCAGTCTTCATTCACTGGATCGTGCTATGAAGTGAAGGAGGAGGAAGGGGGCTGAAATAAGGAGAGGAGCGCTGGGTCATGTAAACATATGACCACCACGATTGGACAATCGTGGTGGTCAACAGAAACTACTCTGCCCAGAAACCGATGCTATAGGCTCGGTTATCCCTGGGCAGAAGAAGGAAGCCGGGTAGATCGTGGGTATGTATTTTTGTATTTTTTACAGTGTTTCCTGGAACGCAATGTCAAGGAGGAGGGAGGCGGAGGCTGAAAAAAGCAAGGGGAGAGCTGGATCATGTAAGCAATATGACCACCACGATTGGACAAAAATCATGGTGGTCAACAGATACTATTCTGCCCAGAAACCGATGCTAAAGGCTCGGTTATCGCTGGGCAGAAGAAGGAAGCCGGGTACATTGCAGGGAAGTGCTGCATAGAGCAGTGAAGTAGCGCTCCCTCTCTTTAAGGCTCCCGATGTCTAAACACGTGGTAGCTGCACGGGGCATGTGTAGTTATCACGTATATAGACGGATTGCAGTTGGGAAGGGGTTAAACACCCATTTAGGGCAAGATCCTAAATTTGAGTAATATGAGGAGAGCATCAAATAAGGGACGTGGCCCAGGTCGTGGTGCTGCTGGTGGAGCTCCTGTTGCAGGGAGAGGACGTGGTCGATCTGTGCCAACTACATGCACAAGTGAAACCCCTTCCTCAGGTGCGAGTAGGCGACAGAACCTGCAGCGGTATTTGGTCGGGCCTAATGCGGCTCTACGAATGGTGAGGCCTGAACAAGTACAGGCAATAGTAGATTGGGTTGTTGACAGTGCCTCCAGTTCCTTCACATTGTCTCCCACCCAGTCTCCTGCTGAAAGACCACAGTTGGCACCTGTAGCCAATGTCCATCAGTCTTTCACCTCACCCCCTTGCAAATCAGCCAAGCAGTCTGAGCCCCAAGTCATGCAGCAGTCTCTTCTGCTTTTTGATGACTCCGTTAGCAGGGTTTCCCAGGGCCATCCACCAAGCCCTGCCCCAGAAGTGGAAGAGATTGAGTTCACCGATACCCAACCACTTATCTTTTAAGATGAGTACATGGGAGGACCATCGCAGCACGTCTCGGATGATGACGAAACACAGGTGCCAACTGCTGGGGCTTTCAAAAGTGTGCAGACCGACAAGGAGGGCAGGGGTGAAGACTGGGTGGAAGATGATATGAAGGACGATAAGGTCCTCGACCCCACATGGAATCAAGGTCATGCGAGTGACCGATGTAGTTCGGAGGAAGAGGCGGTGGTCGCACAGAGGCACCAGCACAGCAGAAGAGGGAGCAGGGTGTAAAAGCGGAGCGACAGTCCCTTAGACAGTACCCCTCCTACTGCCCACCACAGCAAGGGACCGAGCACACCAAAGCCAGCTCCAAGGAGTTCCCTGGCGTGGCAGATCTTCAGACAATGTGCTGATGACAAGACCCGAGTGGTTTGCACCCTGTGCAATCAGAGCCTGAAGTGAGGCATAAACGTTCTAAACCTGAGCACTACCTGCATGACCAGGCATCTACATGCAAAGCACGAGCTGCAGTTGCAGTGTCCCACTACATGTGTGTGGGCACTGCTTAAGCACTTTTTACATAAAAACAGTATTATGCTGTATTATGTCACTTTGTACTAAAGTATCTGCAAAATCCCAGTTACCAGGCGGATTAGGTGTAATTTATACATCTCTCCACTAGATGGGGATAAAACTTAGGTTCTATATACAGACGTGGACAAAATTGTTGGTACCCTTTGGTCAATGAAAGAAAAAGTCACAATGGTCACAGAAATAACTTTAATCTGACAAAAGTAATAATAAATTAAAATTCTATAAATGTTAACCAATGAAAGTCAGACATTGTTTTTCAACCATGCTTCAACAGAATTATGTAAAAAAATAAACTCATGAAACAGGCATGGACAAAAATGATGGTACCCCTAGAAAACACAGAACATAATGTGACCAAAGGGACATGTTAATTCAAGGTGTGTCCACTAATTAGCATCACAGGTGTCTACAACCTTGTAATCAGCCATTGGGCCTATATATATGGCTCCAGGTAATCACTGTGTTGTTTGGTGATATGGTGTGTACCACACTCGACATGGACCAGAGGAAGCAAAGGAAAGAGCTGTCTCAAGAGATCAGAAAGAAAATTATAGACAAGCATGTTAAAGGTAAAGGCTATAAGACCATCTCCAAGCAACTAGATGTTCCTGTGAGTACAGTTGCACATATTATTCATAAGTTTAAGATCCATGGGACTGTAGCCAACCTCCCTGGACGTGGCCGCAGGAGGAAAATTGATGACAAATCTAAGAGACGGATAATCCGAATGTTAACAAAAGAGCCTAGAAAGACTTCTAAAGAGATTCAAGGTGAACTTCATGCTCAAGGAACATCAGTGTCAGATCGCACCATCCGTCGTTGTTTGAGCCAAAGTGGACTACATGGGAGACGACCAAGGAGGACACCATTGTTGAAAACGAATCATAAAAAAGCAAGACTGGAATATGCCAAACTACATGTTGACAAGCCACAAAGCTTCTGGGAGAATGTCCTGTGGACAGATGAGACAAAAATCGAAGTTTTTGCCAAGGCACATCAGCTGTATGTTCACAGACGAAAAAATGAAGCATATCAAGAAAAGAACACTGTCCCTACTGTGAAACATGGAGGAGGCTCTGTTATGTTCTGGGGCTGCTTTGCTGCGTCTGGCACAGGGTGTCTTGAATCTGTGCAGGGTACAATGAAATCTCAAGACTATCAAGGAATTCTAGAGAGAAATGTACTAGCCAGTGTCAGAAAGCTTGGTCTCAGTCGCAGGTCATGGGTCTTGCAACAGGACAATGACCCAAAACACACCGCTAAAAACACCCAAGAATGGCTAAGAGGAAAAAATTGGACTATTCTAAAGTGGCCTTCTATGAGCCCTGACCTCAATCCTATTGAGCATCTTTGGAAGGAGCTGAAACATGCAGTCTGGAAAAGGCACCCTTCAAACCGGACACAACTGGAGCAGTTTGCTCATGAGGAGTGGGCCAAAATACCTGCTGAGAGGTGCAGATGTCTCATTGACAGTTACAGGAAGCGTTTGATTGCAGTGATTGCCTCAAAAGGTTGCGCAACAAAATATTAAGTTAGGGGTACCATCATTTTTGTCCATGCCTGTTTCATGAGTTTATTTTTTTACATAATTCTGTTGAAGCATGGTTGAAAAACAATGTCTGACTTTCATTGGTTAACATTTATAGAATTTTAATTTATTATTACTTTTGTCAGATTAAAGTTATTTCTGTGACCATTGTGACTTTTTCTTTCATTGACCAAAGGGTACCAACAATTTTGTCCACGTCTGTAGATACCTAGTTCAGGCCTAGTGAGACAGAGGACAGGGTCAGTTCAGTGGTTGTTGCTTGATGATTCAGTTTGCTGAGAGTAACAGATGAAGAAGCCGCGGCACTCAGAAGGATAAATTCCAATTTCTTTTATTTCACCTCTTGTGGCAACGTTTCGACCAAACTGTCTTTATCAAGCACAATACAAACATGGTATAGTGAACATATAAATACCTCCTCTTGGCCTCACATTGGCCACAATTTAGACATGCCCTTTTAACCCTCTATGTACATTCTGTACCGTTTCTAATATATAATACAAAACACAAATCCTCATTAGTTCAATTATTCAGGTCTTGGCCTATCGTGCCTCCATGCTGTTCGAGCCCCGCCCGGATCTACATCGCTCCGGTGTATTGACACACTGTGTATTACCTCAGTTTGCTGAGAGTGAGAGAGTGCAGATCTAGCACTTCTGCTCTGATGAAAGTTTAGTCCAGAAAAGGGACAAGAGAAAAGACTTAAACTTCCAAAGGATAAAAGCCACAAATCAGGCATCAAGGACCTTTTTGGATATTCAGGTGAAGGATACCATAGCCTCCGGCAACCTCACCCAGATTTGCACTGATACAGAAAACATCCGGCTAAGCTCAAATCAAACCTAAAAAGCCTAGAAACAGTGGATTTGCAGACCAACTCTAATACCATTGTAGTGTCCCACTAGGTAGGGGTGGGCACTACACAAGGGTCAATTGGTGTGCGCGTTACTCCTACTCACAAGGAACAGAAATGTCATATTTAATTGTGCAATTAATGTATGTTTTAATGTGTTTTTACATGCAATGTTTCCCCTGTATGATGCAACAGCAGGCCTAGTTGGGTGTAGTTAGACATCCCAGACACTAGAGGGAGATAGGGAGCCCCTAGTATAAATGTCCAGGCCCAGACAGGGAGAGGGCAGTGCAGTGTGTGCAGAGTCAGGAGTCTGAGAAGACAGAGGCCAGGAAGCCTGCTCCTGACATGCAGCTGGATAGCCCTGGCTGCTAGTGATGTCCAGGAGGCTAGTGAGAAGCTCCAGCCTGCCTGAGAACAAGAGAGCCTTAGTTAGCTCTGAAGAGATACCCCAGTTGCAGGACCCAACCTCCTGGGAGAAACCCACAGTCATCCACTTTACAAGAGAGGGCGATCCAGGGTAAGCTAAGTGACCCTGATGGGCAGATGAAACTAGGAAGTGCAGCAAGAATCTAATACCTGAGGAAGACAGTAACCAAGGATTTAAGCCACCCTTTAGGCATCCGGGCCTTGGGAGATAAAGCCAGAGCAGGAGTTCTAGAAAGGACAGTGTACATCGATTCTGAGGAAAGGTACAACCTGCTGCTGAGTGCTTGTGAAGTTACCCTCTGCGTATCTTGCATAAATATTACCTGCCATTGTGTGAATGAGCCTACTTGTGGAACTGTGATACAAAGACTGTACTACTACCTGCTGTACAAAGTTGGATTGTTCAGTAAAGTTACGTTTGGTTCACTATATACTTGTGTACCTCCATCATTCCAACCACCAACCGGCGTGCCACCGTCCAAAGGCACTGGCGTCACGAATCCAACAGGGACCTTGCCCCAGGCACTCAAAATACCCGTAACATCCAGGGCACCTCATCCACCATCAGGCCTGGTCCCTACATACAGAGTGTGCCCCAGAGGAACTGTGTCTACCTCTCCTTCACTGCCACGCGCCTGCCCAGGGTTCTCCAATACAGTGAGTAACCCTCGATTGCCCATAACCGTGACCTCACTTCTCTATACCCTGCAGGTCTGGCGTGTTGCACCATCAAGAGACTGTATTTTGTACTGCTTCCATTAAAGTCAACACCAGTAAAAGTTGTAAATTGCATCTTATCACTGTCTACCTCATTATTACTACTAATGGTTGTACCACCATTAACGGTACTGGCGTCACAACAAAAACCATCAAGGGACTCAGCCGCAACAAGCACCCTAAGCACCCCTAACATCAAGGGCACCTCAAACACCATCTTGGCTGATTCTTCCCTACCACAGAGCGTGCCCCGGAGGATTTCATGCTGTCCACCTCAACACTGCGCTGCCAGTCCAGGGAGGCTTTCTGCTAACCGTGAGCAAACTGATGAACTGTGTTTTATTTTTTGACTCCTTATCGGTCCACTGTGCACCTCACGTGTTGCCCCTGCGACTGGCTGGCTGCACAGTGGAGTAGACACCTCAAAAACCAAGAAAGGTCTCTGGCTCCTCCTGCTTCCTCTTCTGCTGCAGTCTCAGCCTCTTCATGCACCTCTGGAGTGACAGTGCCACCAGGCACCCCGCAAACAGAGGATCTGCCAGCAACACCAACACCTGGGTCACCAAGCATCTCCACAATGTCCCATGGAAGCGTTCAGCTCTCCATATCCCAAGCGCTGGAGAGGAAGAGGAAGTACCCCCCTACCCACCCACGATCCCTAGCGCTTCAGTTTGCCTCCTGTTGCTTCCTCCTCCTACTCTGCTTCCTCATCCTCTACCAGCTCCTCATCCGGTCAGCGTAACACCTTCACCACCAACTTCAGCACAGCCAGGGGTACATGACAGCAGGCAGTTTTAAAACGTATCTGTTTGGGGGACAAACCCCACACCGCGCAGGAGCTGTGGACGGGCCTTGAACCACAGACTAATGAGTGGTTTGTGCCAGTCAGCCTCGAGCCCAGCCTGGTGGTGTGCGATATTGGGCGAAATATCGTAGCAGCTATGGGACTAGCCGGTTTGACACACATCCCTTGTCTGGCGCATGCGCTGAATTTGGTGGTGCAGAGATTCCTTAAAAATTACCCTGACATGTCAGAGCTGCTGGATAATGTGCGGTCCCTCTGTGCGTGTTTTTGGCGTCCTCACCCTGCTACTGCTCACCTGTCTGCGCTACAGCGTAACTTCGGCCTTCCTGCTCACCACCTTAAATGCGACGTGCCCACCAGGTGGAACTCCACCTTGCACATGCTGGCCGGACTGTGCGAGCAGCAGCAGGCGATAGTGGAGAGGACACAGACAATACACCTCCCACAGAGGATAGCTTTTCGTTGCCTCTGGGCATCCTTAATATTTCCAAGTGATCCACTGGACCCAGGAGATAAAGAGGTACGGTTCAATAGTCTGAGACTATAATTCCTGTTTCTGGCCGTTTTTTAAATTTTTAAAATATAACTTTTATTTCTATTTTAATAAACAATATAGCCACAAAAACACATAAATTTAAAACAGCATATGGAGGGCAAAGTGCTGTTAGAGGACTATAGGTTTAACAACCACTGCTTTTCTTTTGGTGGGCCGAGATTATTATTTATCTCTTTCAATAGAGTGCAAGGTGCGTGTCTGTAATGCCAGCCGACATCAGACGCCTTGCAGCTGACACTCTTGCGGATTTATTGCCCTACCTACAGTGCTGTATTTGTACGTGTCTGATATCTTATCAGGCGCTCATAGCGGCTCCTACCGCCCGCACTTATACCTATTGTCTGCCCCTATAGTGTGCATGTATATGCGGCGTCTGCAGATCGCCGTTCGGTTAATCATTCATTTGCCCTGCCATATTCTTTAAAAACTACTGATGCAGCTCCCCCGACATGTTTCACCGCGATGCGGCTTCTTCAGGGGGATAAGGAGCTACTGACAACACAAATGTTTTGTTTGTGAGATCTTATGTATTCATAGGGCAGGTTTCCCCCCCATGATGTCCAATAGGATTATCTCTCGTGTTGATAAGCATACAATCGAGCCAATCCAGATACGGTATGATCAGTCAGGAGGGTCGGGTTATCAACTAATCACATTGTTCCTTATGCGCTTGCGTTCGGCACTTAGTATCTTTTTGTTATAACTGTCATCTGTGTAACGGACCGTTTCAGCAGACAAGGGGTTAAAATCCGTTTAGACGATATGCCCCTTTCCGAGAGACAGGCACAGCTACTGCAGAACACCAACCTCCCGAACTGGATACAAAATAGCACTCCAAGCTGGAACCTCGCAAATAGCTGTCAGCAGACGAACAGGAAAAGCGTACAGTCAGCTTACACTCCTGGCAATCAGTCTCTAACAGCATACATGGAATCCCCTCAATAACGAGACAAGGCTCCGTGTTGAGGGTCAAGCAGTGCTCTGACGTGCTGGCACACCCAGCCTGGTTTTTATTACAGTTTTGCAAATACAGAACAGATACAACACATCTCCACAATGCATCATGGTTTCCTCCTCTCTGCCTGGGAGACAACCGAGGGCAATCCAATTATCTCTCAGGACAAAGGGGAGATCGCCAATACACACGTGGAGACAACAGGACAGACATCACCATTTAAACACACAATGGGACAATGGGACAATAGAAACACACCCACACAAAATCCTCCCCTCTGCCGATGATGATTATTTGAACACAAGGGCGAATATAATTATCAAAGGCAGAGAAATACAGTTTTATAAAACATATCACAGGAACCCCAAAACATGCAATAACCCCATAACCAATATATCCTCGGAACCGGGGGATCTGGGTGAACCACATGTCCAAAATTCACCCACATCCGTTCAGTAGTTTGGAAGATACAGTTACACTGAAAATATACAAGTTATACCGAAAATAGTCACTAATAAATGTGTCCCCTGTTTGGTAGTTTCAAACTACTGAATGATATCTCTGTGCACCAAATACAGGCAAGATAGCACCGTGTTGAAAAGTCAGAACAGTGTCTGTGAGTTAAAATGGCCGCTATCTATTGTTCTCACCATGTGCTTCATCCAAGCAAGTAAGGCAAAGGATGCAATCCAGGGACAGAGGGCTCCGTCCCAAGTGCCTTAAGACCCAATAACTTAAGGGACCATAATCCCAGGGCAGGAGGCTGGCAAACAGCCCCCTCAAAACACTGTGGCGAGGTTGGTTTCGCCACACATCTCCCCCCCACATGGGAAGACTAACCAGATACCTGACCTCACGCCGGTCGGTACCTGAGTTAGTCTGGCAGCCCACCCACAACCCAATACTGGACCTGCTGAATTTAGTAGCCTGTCTCTGTCCAGTGAATCCACCAAGATTATATTTGTAGCTGGTACTCCCGGTCTCTGAGTTGCTCCCTGGCTGGGAGTGGAGGTTGCTTTGTGGGCAGGGATCAGCGGTACTCTGCCCTGGTGCCAGCGTTACCACGGAAGAAGCCTGGTTGGAGTCTGGTTGTTGGAGGGGGAAACTGACTGTCTCCCCTTTGGCTAAACAGCCCTGTTGCTGGGGGACAGGACCGACTGTCCCTACCCCCTGTGCTGTAAGTGCAGAGACCACGGTCCCATCTGCACTGTTGTGGGGCTTACTGTCTCCCCCTGGTGCGTTAAGCTGCCGCTGGGAAGAGGGGGTAACATGCTCCTCTCCCATACATACTTCCAGCCGCTGGGGAGGGCGACCGACCGCCTCCGATCCCAATACAGTGTCCTGCTGCTGGGGAAAGGAGACTGGGCTCTCTATTCCCTGTAGGACACTCTGCCGCTGGGGGACAGGACCGACTGTCTCTGCCCCCTGTAACTCCGCCTGCCGCTGGGGAATGGAGACTGGGCTCCCACTGTCCCGCAACCGTAACTTCCGATGGAGGTCCACCCAACGTGGCAGCTGACCGTCACCTTCTGCCTGGTATAGTAGGGTCTTAGACACTAGACTCCTCATGAACTTCACGTATTTCTCAGCTGGATTGGGTCCGAAGAAGTTCAGCCGCAACCACATCATACGGTCAAATTCCTCCACAGAGTATCTGTACTCCACTGCTGGTTCCATCCTGGTGCTTTTAGGGTCGCTGTACTGAGACATGCGTTGCCCTTAAATTGTAGAATCCACAGAAATGGTGTCTCCTGTAGCTGTCCTTCTGGCTGTAGGAACGATCCCGCTGCTTGCCACCAATGTAACGGACCGTTTCAGCAGACAAGGGGTTAAAATCCGTTTAGACGATATGCCCCTTTCCGAGAGACAGGCACAGCTACTGCAGAACACCAACCTCCCGAACTGGATACAAAATAGCACTCCAAACTGGAACCTCGCAAATAGCTGCCAGCAGACGAACAGGAAAAGCGTACAGTCGGCTTACACTCCTGGCAATCAGTCTCTAACAGCATACATGGAATCCCCCCAATAACGAGACAAGGCTCCGTCCTGAGGGTCAAGCAGTGGTCTGACGTGCTGGCACACCCAGCCTGGTTTTTATTATAGTTTTGCAAATACAGAACAGATACAACACATTCCCACAATGCATCATGGTTTCCTCCTCTCTGCCTGGGAGACAACCGAGGGCAATCCAATTATCTCTCAGGACAAAGGGGAGATCGCCAATACACATGTGGAGACAACAGGGCAGACATCACCATTTAAATACACAATGGGACAATAGAAACACACCCACACAAAATCCTCCCCTCTGCCGATGATGATTATTTGAACACAAGGGCGAATATAATTATCAAAGGCAGAGAAATACAGTTTTATAAAACATATCACAGGAACCCCAAAACATGCAATAACCCCATAACCAATATATCCTCGGAACCGGGGGATCTGGGTGAACCACATGTCTAAAATTCACCCACATCCGTTCAGTAGTTTGGAAGATACAGTTACACTGAAAATATACAAGTTATACCGAAAATAGTCACTAATAAACGTGTCCCCTGTTTGGTAGTTTCACACTACTGAATGATGTCTCTGTGCACCAAATACAGGCAAGATAGCACCGTGTTGGAAAGTCAGAACAGTGTCTGTGAGCTACAATGGCCACTATCTATTGTTCTCACCATGTGCTTCATCCAAGCAAGTAAGGCAAAGGATGCAATCCAGGGACAGAGGGCTCAGTCCCAAGTGCCTTAAGACCCAATAACTTAAGGGACCATAATCCCAGGGCAGGAGGCTGGTAAACAGCCCCCTCCAAAACACTGTGGCGAGGTTGGTTTCGCCACAATCTGCTCCTAAAAATGAATGATATGATGATGACACCAAACACCATACTAGCTTGGACGTTGAATCCCTGTATAGTAATATACAACACTTACTAGGAATAAACTCAGTTCACCAATTCCTTAGCACAAAAAGTAGTATTTTTCACCCGCACAATCACTTCGTAATATCTATGTAAATTTTTTTTTTAGAGCACAATTATTTTATTTTTCAAGGACAATATTACAAACAGATTAATGGTACCGCTATGGGGACATCTTGTGCCCCCACTTATGCTAATTTATTTTTGGGGTGGTGGGAAAATGACACAGTATTCACGGAGGGGATGTTGCGATATACCTGCCTTATTCTCTTCTGGGGCAGGTATATCGACGACATCCTTATCCTGGTGCACAAACGCTTTTCAGGGAATTCGCCCAGGTGCTGAACGCTAATAATATAGGAATGAGATTCACGTACGAACTACAGGATAGAGAAATTGTGTTCTTAGATCTGAAAATAAAGATCATGGACAATGGACATCTTGGTACCGAGGTATACAGAAAACCAACCTCCACAAATAGCTATTTGCTTTGGAGGAGTTGGCACCCTCTGCCACTCAAGAGAGGAATACCCACGGGCCAATACCTGAGGGCTCGTAGAAATTGCTCTGATGACACAACATTTGAAAAAGAGAGCAGACATCTTTATACGAGTTTCAAAAAAAGAGGCTATCCTGCAGCCCCCTTAAAAAGAGCCTACAACAGAGCGAAAGGTATAAGTAGGGACGAACTACTCACAACTATCCCTCCCAAGACAAATGAGATCATTTGATGCATCGGAACTTTCTACGGATATAACAGAGAAATATACAGTATATTACAAAAATACTGGTATATCTTACAGACAGAGAGAGATCTTAAAGAAGTACTCACCTTCAATCCAAGTGTTACTTATAGGAGAAGCTCCAACTTAAGAGATCACCTAGTGCATAGCCATCTAAAAGACAAAGGAATTGGAAAAAATCTAATTAGAGAGAAATATTGTGGATCAGCACCGTGTGGGGATTGTTCCTTCTGTAGATACATCCCACGCATTAAAAAATTCATAAATCCATCGGATGGAGAGAAATATACAATCAGACAATTGATCACCTGTAAGACAAAAGGAGTTATATACATAGCATCGTGGCCGTGTCCCAAACTGCACGTGGGCAAAACCATCCAGGAACTGCGGCGTCGTGTCTCTGGTCATATGAGCTCCATAGAAACAGGGAAAGATACACCAATTGCCAGGCATGTAAAATACATATATACAAGTCCTACGTCTCTGGGGCATAGAAAAACTAAGTATGGGTCCCAGAGGAGGCAACCGGGATAGGAAGCTCCTACAGAGGGAAGCAAGATGGATCCAAAGGCTGAACACTAGGAGCCCAATGGATTGAATGAAGGATTCACCTTCACAGCGTTCATATAAATAACAGCTGAATGATTATAAGAAAAGAAAAAAACTAGCAACAGATTGAATGCAAGTGAATATGGCAGGAAGCATAGAATATATCTGAGACATGGGCACGATATCTAATTATCTTGTATCCACACAGGCATCTGATCCATCAGCCTGGGCAGCAATGATACAAGTGTGAACGCATGCAACCCTCCTGGTAATACCAAGAATATTCCTTCAGTATAAATCGAATTAGAAACACTCTAAGTGGTACAGTAATCGTCATGACGACCCATAGAATCAGACGTTTAAACAAAAACCCATTAATCAGATTAAGAGTCCAGCAGGATATTATTTAGATAGATTGGCTAAAAATTGAAGCCCTGACAATTGTGATTTATATCTTGCGGATCGGAAGTAAACTCCATGTTATTCACGCAAGAGCGAGCGGATCCCTAAAGAAGAGGAAAAAGTCTAAGTCCCAATACTTGCACATTTAAATATCGACATAGGAAGGAAATTCTAAGTGGTTACGCAGGCGCACTGATGCCACTGAGATTGAGTGGAAATCCGAAGTCCCGACGCAAGCGCAGATGACAGCTGTAACAAAAAGATACTAAGTGCCGAACGCAAGCGCCTAAGGAACAATGTGATTAGCTGATAACCCGACCCTCCTGACTGATCCTACCGCATCTGGGTTGGCCCGACTGTATGCTTATCGACACGAGAGATAATCCTGTTGGACATCGTGGGGTGGAAACATTTGTGTTGTCAGCAGCTCCTTACCCCCCTGAAGAAGCCGCATCGCGGTGAAACATGTCGGGGGAGCTGCACCAGTAGTTTTTAAAGAATATGGCGGGGCAAATGAATGATTAATCGAACGGCGATCTGCAGACGCTGTATATATATGCACACTATAGGGGCAGATAATAGGTATAAGTGCGGAAGGTAGGAGCCGCTATGAGATATCAGAAACGCACAAATACAGCACTGCGGGCAGGGTAACAATCCGCAAGAGCGACAGTTGCAAGGCGTCTGATGTCGGCTGGCATTACAGACACGCACCTTGCACTGACATTACAGACACGCACCTCGCACTGACATTACAGACACGCACCTCGCACTGACATTACAGACACGCACCTCGCACTGACATTACAGACACGCACCTCGCACTGACATTACAGACACGCACCTCGCGCTGACATTACAGACACGCACCTTGCACTCTATTGAAAGAGATAAATAATAATCTCGGCCCACCAATAGAAAAGCAGTGGTTGTTAAACCTATAGTCCTCTAACAGCACTTTGCCCTCCATATGCTGTTTTAAATTTATGTGTTTTTGTGGCTATATTGTTTATTTAAATAGAAATAAAAGTTATATTTAAAAAATTAAAAAAACGGCCAGAAACAGGAATTATAGTCTCAGACTATTGAACCGTACCTCTGGGCAGCCTGGCACACATGAGAGATTGCATCCTGCAGGGTCTCCGCAACGACCGCCGAGTTGCCCACATTCTAACTTGTGCCAATTACTGGGTGGCCGCGCTGCTGGATCCCCGTTACAAGGACAACGTACCGTCCTTAATTCTGTCACTGGAGCGTGATCGTAAGATGCGCGAGTACAAGCGCACGCTGGTAGACACGCTGCTGATGGCATTCCCACCTGACAGCGGGGGCACAGTGGAAGCACAAGGCGAAGGCAGAGGACGAGGAAGAGGTCGCCAACGCAGCTGGGGCACCGCCAGCACCTCAGAAGGCAGGGTTAGCATGGCCGACATGTGGAAAAGCTTTGTCAGCACAACAACCAGCACCACAAGCTGATATGGAACGTCTGAGCAGGAGGCAGCATTTCACCAACATGGTGGAGCAGTATGTGTGGACAAACCTACACGTACTGAATTATGCGTCTGCCCCCTTCAACTTCTGGGTCTCCAAATTGGGCACATGGCCTGAGCCTGCCCTTTACACCTTGGAGGTGCTGGCCGGCCCTGCAGCCAGTGTATTGTCTGAACGTGTGTTTAGCACGACTGCAGGAGGCGTCATCACAGACAAGCGCAGCCGCCTGTCCACAGCCAACGTGGACAAGCCTCACCTTCATTAAAATGAACCAGGCATGGATCCCAAAGGACTTGTCCGTACCTTCTGCAGAATAGACATGTATATCGGCACTAACCAGCCATTGTTATACTGCAGCGCAATTGCTCATTCTTGTATTTTGGAGATTTCACCTTAATTTTACATAATTAAATTAAAACCAAAAACCAGTGTAGGCTATCTCGTCCTCCTCCACTGCTGCTTCCACCTACACCGCCACATCCACCGCCTCCTCAAACTCCTACTCCATATGGACCTGCTCCTCCTAGATCAAGATTGTTATTTTTAATTTTTAGGTATTTTATGTTTTCTTAAGTCATTTCCCTATCCACATTTGTCTGTAGAGCACTTGCCATGCTCTTAACCACATTTTGATGACATTTGCAGCCCTCTAGCCCTTTCCATGACATTTTTACAGCCATTTTAGTGCTCTGAGTTTGGGTCCCTATTGACTTCAATGGGGTTCAGAATCGGGGTCAGATTCTGGTCCCAAACTCTAACTTTTTTTGTGAAGTTCGGCCTAACCCGAACATCCAGGTGTCTGCTCAACACTAGTTGCCACACAAGATATTGACACTTCGGGGCACACTCTGTTTTAGGTGCAGGGAAGGCAAGGTCCCTGAGGTTCATGACGCCAGCACCCTTGGGTGCAAGTAGGTGTACAATGAGGAAGGGTCAGTTTAAATATAAATACCTGGAACATTTACTGATAATAACTTGCCTTAAAGTAGACAGAAATGTTCATTGGCATGGCAGAGATAGCTATAATACATATAAAGCACATTACTCTTCAGATCTCACTTCTGCTGCAATTCCTGGTAACAGGCTCAGTTGTGGTACTAACAGGTGAAGTAGCAACTGGTCCACTTGCTAACAGCCTGGTTCTGGATATAATATAATCTTATCTTCTGTGCCTTTCTGCAACCTACAGGGCGGTTCTCCCTAACGGCAGGCATCCATCATCTGCTCCATTCTTTGTACTGGTTGCCATCAGAAACAGATCCACATGGGCTATAGAGGAATGTCGGAATACACAACTTTGTGCTTAGTTGCCAGGCTGTGGAGTCCCGGTCACTGTGGAGTCCATAAGCTAAGACCTCTGCTATCTCCACTAGACTTGTTCTATATCTGCAGTTAATCTGGTCTGTGCTAGGTAGCTTCTGATATCTTCTTCTCCAAATTCTCTCAGTCTTACAAAAGCCAAGGGGGCAAAATTTGCAGCTACATAGTGGACATGTCTGTCTATCTTCATCACTATCAACTAACTTTCTCCTCAGAACTCACTTCTTATGTCTAGCCTGTCCCTTTTATATTTAATGTACCAGCACCATATAGTGGTGACTAAGGTGTAGAGTTTACCAGCCTTCGGAGTTTGCAGATAGATATATATATATATATATATATATATCGTATAAAGTATTCACCCCTTTTACTTTTTTCGTGTTTTGGTGCCTCACAACCTGGAATTAACATGGATTGTTTGAGGATTTGCATCATGCAATTTACAGAACCTGCCCACAATACTTAGAATTTTTTATTTTATTTTTATTATTATTGTGAAGCAAACAACAAATTGGACAAAATAACAGAAAAAGTCAATGTGCATAACTATTCACCCCCGTAAAGTCAGTACTTTGTAGAGCCGCCTTTTGCAGCAATCACAGCTCCAAGTCACTTTGGAGAAGTCTCTAGGAGCAGTCGCCACATCTGACCACTGGGATTGTTGCCCATTCCTCCTTGCAGAACTGCTCCGGCTCCTTCAGGTCGAATGTTTGCGCTTGTGAACAGCGATCTTTACGTCTGACCTCAGATCTTCTATTGGATTGAGATCTGGGCTGTGACTCGGCCATTACATCACATTTACATGTTTCCCATTAAACCCCTCAAGTGTTGCTTTAGCCGTGTGTTTGGGGTCCTTGTCCTGCTGGAAGGTGAGCCGCCGTCCTGGCCTCAGATCACACACAGAGTGGGGCAGGTTCTGCTGAGGAATATCCCTGTATTTAGCACCATCCATCTTTCCCTCCCCTCTGACCAGTTTCCCAGTCCCATCCCCCCAGCATGATGCTGCCACTACCATGTCTCACTGCGGGGATGGTGTTCTTTGGGTGATGTGTTGAGATTGCTCCAGACATAGCGTTTTCTTTGATGGCCGAAAAGTTACATTTTAGTCTCCTCAGACCAGAGCCCCTTCTTCCATACATTTTGGGAGTCTCCTCAGACCAGAGCACCTTCCTCCTTACATTTTGGGAGTCTCCCACTGGCCTTTTCACAAACTCACAACGAGCCTTGTTGTTTTTAGCTGACAGTAATGGCTTTCTTCTGACCACTCTCCCATAAAGCCCAACTCTATGGAGCGTACGGCTTTTTGTCGTCCTATGTACAGATCCTCCAGTCTCTGCTGTGGAACTCTGCAGCTCCTCCAGGGTTACCTTAGGTCTCTGTGCTGCCTCTCGGATTAATACCCTCCTTGCCCGGTCCGGGGGTTTTGGTGGGCGGCCGTCTCTTGGCAGGTTTGCTGTTGTGCCATGTTCTTTCCATTTGGTTATGATAGATTTGAAGGTGCTCCTGGGGATCATCAAAGATTTGATATTTTTTATAACCTAACCCTGACTTGTACTTCTCAACAGCATTGTCCCTTACTTGTTTGGAGAGTTCCTTGGTCTTCATGGCAGTGTTTGGTTAGTGATGCCTCTTGCTTAGGTGTTGCAGCCTTTGGGGCCTTTCAAAAAAGGTGTATATATGTAATGATAGATCACGTGACACTTAGATTGCACACAGGTGACATTTCACTAATTATGTGACTTATGAAGGTAATTGGTTGCACCAGAGCTTTTTATTGGCTTCCTAACAAAGGGGGTGAATACATACGCACAGGACAATTTTCTGTTTTCTATTTCTAAACAATAGTTTTATTTATATATTTTTCTCATTCCACTTCACTGACTATTGAGTTCTGATCCATGACATACAATTCAGATTAACAAAACATTGAACTTAAGGCTGTAATGTAATAAAATAAGAAAAAAGTCAAGGGGGTGACTATTTTTGCAAGTCACTGTATTTGTGTGTGTGTGTGTGTGTGTGTGTGTGTATATATATATATATACATACAAAGACAGGCTTAAAGATACAGGGCCCCACTACTATAAAGGAGTGGGACACTGCATCTGGTCTGTTAGCTCGCTGCTAAACACCACCACCGTTTGCCTACTTTCCAATCTTATAAGCTGTTCTCTCACATACAAATACAGACCTGTAGGCAATTATGAAGAATATTTCTAAAAATGTTTTCCTTGACAATTGACCGCCTGCTTCTTGGTTTTATTTACAGATTATATTTCAGTTGCTTACCCTAAGATCTCTAGGTAAATGGCATACACCAGCTGTCATGAGTTCTTTGTCTTCAAACACATCACAAAGCCCAAAAACCTCACCAGATTCAGACCAAGAAGAGATCCAGAGACTAATCAAGCTCATTGAATGGCCTGAGGTCCCCAGTGGAGTGGACTTCATGTCTTCTACAAGTCCAAAGACCACATTTTATGCTTTCCTGCATCCACAAGAAGTTTACCACGTAGGAGATCGTATAACGGTTATCATTTCTGCTCGGGATCATTATGGTCGACCAAAAACCTACGGAGGAGATTATTTTCAGGCCAAGTTACATTCTCCAAAGCTGAAAGCTGGAGTAACAGGTTCAGTCATTGACCACAGAAATGGCAACTATTCAGCCACGTTCCTTCTGCTCTGGCCTGGAGACGCTGAGGTTCACATCTCTCTGGTACATTCCAGTGAAGCCGTTTCCATTATAAGCAGGAAGAGGGACTCTCGGCCCGACAAGGTGAAAACAGAAGTTTATTCTTAGTTTTGGTTCATATTATGTGGATTAAAAATGATTCTGATGGTATAGTGCAAGGAAATACTGTTCCGCATATGGCCTTCATACATTATGGCTAGACATGAGTGAATTTCTTGAAATTGGTTTCTGGTCTGATTCTAACAAATTATTCAGCAGATTCTAATTAGTATGTGGCTGTGACAGCAGCACAGTATGGAAACTGACGGACAAGGAAGGAGACGTGGAAGTGTGCGGGGGTAGTGGTAGCGGCAGCAGTAGCCGTAGCAGTAGCTATATAGTATGGAACCTGATAGACAAAGTAGGAGATGTAGGTGGATGGGAAAAGTTACGGTAAGTGGTGCTTTTTCGGGGGTATGGCCCGGAGGCAGCGAGGGGGCGCCACAGAGCCGAAGTGTTCAGAGTCTGAAGTGTAATACGTTTCATAAAGTATGAGTAGACATATTTAGATCATATAATGAATACAAAGAGACCTAGTTTAAAATCAGTAATTAACAACATACATGAACATGATTATTATTACCACTGATGGTAATGTAGGATCAAGAAAATGGCAATGGTAAAGGACTTACTTTACCGGGGAGGGAAGTAAAGGATAAGCTCAATACACCAATACGTGGACCTCCCCCACCGAGGTTGCTTGTAGATGGTTAAAGAAGCTTCTTTGGTTCCCAGTGGAGGACACCAAGGGCTCCTGGGTATAGTAGAAGTCTTTATTTTCGGTAAAAAGCTTGACGCATTTCGGGATAAGAGTCCCTTTATCAAGAGCATAAATACAGTGTGATTTAGCAGCATTTATATAGGGTGGCTTATTGCACATGGTTTATGGTCAGGTGGTTCGGAAGGGGCTGGCCCTATCTGACCTCATTTCCTGGTTTTGCACAGAAAGTAATTAGACTCACATAATACAATCAAATTCAAATACAGTGGAGAACATATAGAATCAGGTTTATAAAAGATAAAAAAAAAGGAAAGAATATCTTTTCTATAGTTTGTTTTAAAACGAATATATATCACAACCGGAAGGGGGGGGCAGTTGTTTTTTTGTGTTTTTTTTTGCATTCCAGAGTGGAACACATATGGAAAGGAAGCTGGATGAAAGATCCCTTTGACTCCTCTAAGTGAATTCAGGTGGGGGTCTCTGCGATATTCTTTACGGCGGCTGGGAGGCTTTTCCTGAGGGATTAAGCTAGAGGAGTGAGGGAGTAGGATGGGAGGTGCGTTCCACTGTGGAACGCTCCAGGTCGGAAGTTTAATGGGGCTGCTGTGCCTTACCTCGGAACGCAAGAGCTTCCGGGGGATAGTGCGCTCCACCGTGGAATGCAACCGGTAGTGCTCTCCGCCGCGATGTGCACCACTGCGGGCCGCCTGTACTTCCCTGTGGAACATGACAAGGAGGGCATGTCAAAAAAGGGCGGGTGCATGAAGTGGGGACTAGATATATTGATATTATTGCCGTCAGAACCTATCCATTGGTATAACTAATAACTACTGATTCATAATTTTGTAATTAGTGGGCATGTAAAATGAATAATAATGAATGATCAAATAATGTTTGGGGATGTGAATTTATGATAATTATAGATATAAAAAAAGATTTCATTACTACAGAGACCATTATGTGGGAGATTATAAATAAGGGATGGAAAAGGTATAAAAAAAACTAAACATGGTGAGCCAAAGGTGTGTCTGAGTATTGTAAGGGATCGTCTCTTTTCAGGGGGTCGCACTCACAGATATCTCACCAGACAACGGATTTTCATGTCCAAACTGTGCATTTATTTTGACAGTCTTCTTATAAAGGATAGTCCAGTTATACATCACTGGGTGGGGTGAGGTTCCCGCACCGCCAACACTTAAAACACAAATAAACTCCTGCCCGTCTAGGCGCTACCTACACACAATACGTCCCTACCTCACTCATAGACTGACTGAGACCACACACAGAGCCTCTGCTTCACAGAACAGTCTCGCTCTCCCTCCTCAGACTGACCTCCTCTGAGGCGCTTTATGCCAGCCTGATTACAGCAGGCCTCGCCTGCGATCACCTCAGGTAGAAAGGAAAACCCGTACTGGAAGGGTGTGGACTGGGAACTCCCTCTACCAAGCCTAGCCGCCAGTGCAAGTAAAATTCAGCCCAGAAAATGTATACAGAAATGTCTCAGTAAACTATGCTTTACTGAGACCACTGCCACTCTCTGGATTTTATCTGTCTCACCCATCTGAGGTAACTGAAGTGGGACAACACACCTTCCAGCACTGTTCACATTACCACAGTATGTATGTATGTATATATATATATTGATCGAAAAAGTTCATAAGAACTAATAAAACTTTAAGTTGATTAATAAGATACATCAGTTCATGTTGTAATTCATAAAATTAATACATGGGTCATTATCGTCATCCATAATTGCTATGTTCTAAAGACTCGTTTAAGCCGAAGGGAGTCAAGGAATTGAAACTGAATATCCAAAACTTTTCTTTCCTGCATAGTTGCAGGAAAAGAGATGAGATGAGGGCTGAGATCAAGTCCCTCTAACCCACAATAGGATCGACCTTAGGAAGTATAAATATAATATAGTTCGGAAAAAACTATTCAAACTTAAACGTGAAAATAAATCACATATGGTACACAATTTGAATAAAGAAAGGACCTCCAAAACATCTCCTCCCAACCCTCATACATTTCCCACCCATCAAAACACACACTTTTTACATCCACACCACTTCAAATCCATTACCATCAAGACCAAAACTTATCACAATACTACGTTTAGACAACCCCGGTTTGATTACGGTAGTCAGAAAGAAAAATCAACACCCGCCATCAGAAACAATTTTTCTCCCACTTTAATCTCAAACAAGCCTATTTGCCCTCAGATATAGAGTTGAGCAGACACCTGGATGTTCGGGTTCGCCAGGTTCGGCCGAACTTCGGAAAAAAGGTTGGAGTTCGGGACCCAAACTCGAACCAAAACCCCATTAAAGTCAATGGGAACCTGAACTTTTGAGCACTAAAATGGCTCTAAAAAAGTAATGGAAAGGGCTAGAGGGATGCAAAAGGCAGCAAAATGTGGTTAAGATCATGGCAAGTGCTCTGCTCTGGATGGGGAAATGACTTCAAATAACATAAAATATGTAAAAATATAAATCTTGATCTTGGAAGAGGAGGTCCATATGGAGTAGGAGGTTACAGAGGCGGTGGTGGAGGAGGAGGAGGAGGTAGCCAACACAGTTTTTTTTCTTTTGTTTTATTTTATTATTTAAATTTTTTTGTTTAAATCCGGGTAGATTGAAGGAACGTTAAATATGAAAATAATAAATATTTTAATGAAACTTATTGAGGGGTATTGATAAAATCAGGCTTACAGGAACTCAGAGATGTGGAGAGGGATCAGGTAATAGTCCATCCAACACTCTGAGAGCCTGACTAGTAGCCTGTGTCCAAGGTCAGCGTCCAGTGTTGGGGCACACTGATAGACGTATGACCTAGGTCCACAGGGTGTAATAAGTGCACCTCTCAGCGCAGGGACTGACACTATTGATCAACTCCACTGATCATATGCATTTGCTTTGGATCCCAAGCATTGCCGTGGAGGATCAGTACAGTAAGAGCAGCTCAAATGGGTTATGGTGTACCCTCATGCTGCTGCTAAAACACCTGAATGGTGCGTCTAATGGAGTAGATATGCTCACATGTGGATAGTTCTGGTGACAAGGTGATCACTTAATAAAACTTCCTTATTAGGTGAGCGATACATGACACAGCAATCGCTCTACGCGTTTCGACATGCAGTATATTTTACATGTCTCATCAGGAGCGAAACTGCTGTATTACAGTGTCAAATTGAATGGAGCAGCTATACTGTGATATGGCTGCATCGGCGCTGTGATGGCTGTGTGCGGCCAGCCACACGCCGGATATATATAATCTAAGCCCCGCTCCTCGAATGGGTGTCGGCTCCGGTCTCCAATCAGGGACGGAGGCGCGTCTGCTGACCCGCTCCCTGACCCGACTGTCGCACAATGCGGCGTCATACATTCGCGAGGAGGAGCAGAACTCTGCTCGAAAATATGGGGGAATATTCAAATGCGGTTTAAATTGTCGACTAACCATACTTAAGAAAATCGATCAAGGTGCAGAGGGAGAATCGAAACATAAGAAGTGCCATCGAAAAAACGGCTTAGATCTATCACACAGAGAGCATATGAATGAGATAAGTGACAATCGAATAAGCCACATTAACACAGAGGGTGGCATCAGACTGTGCTACAAAGGTGCAATCAATTCAAAATAAATGACAATCGAATAAACCACATTAACACAGAGGGTGGCATCAGACTATGCTAGAAAGGTGCCATCCACAAACTCTGCGGCGACACGCTGATACATCATGTATACCACAATGTCGCACACCATGCTGGGCGGTGGCACCAAAGCTATACTAAAAAGATGCCACCTAGGAACTCTGTGGCACCATAATAATAACACGCCCCTAGTGTCTTAGATGAAGAGAACGACATTGCCTCATTCAATCCCTTAGGGTGCACTGTGTCCAATTTAAAAAAAACATTCGGTCTCTTTGCGGAGTAATGGCACATCAATGTCCCCTCCGCGAATGGATGTAACAATATGCTCGATCCCTTTGACCTTTAGTACATCTGGATTACCACCATGATAATCACATACGTGGCGTGCCACGGATGTGACACGTTTATTTTTGATGTCCAGTAGGTGTTCACCAATACGTCTCCGTAATTCACGTCTGGTCTTACCCACATACTGTACACCGCATTGGCAAGTCAAGAGATACACCACTCCCACTGATGTACATCTAATGAGGGATCTGATGGAAAATCTTTCTTTCATCACTTGGCTAGTGAAGTATGCCCCATTCATGATGTTGTTGCAGATAATACATGTACCACACGGAAAGGTACCAGTAAGTGTATTCTTTAGCCATGTGTCGGGTGTTGGATGTGAGTAGATACTATGGACCAGACGGTCACGTATATTGGAGCTGCGGCGAAAGGTGATGGAAGGATAATCCAGCACCAGCTCACCAATGTCTGGGTCAGACTGCAGAATTGGCCAATGTTTCTGAAGAATATCACGTACATGTTTCTCCACCTTATCGTACGTAGCTATAATTCTCACAAAATTATGGCCCTGAAGCCTCTGTTTGGGAATCAGTAGTTGATCACGACTGACACTCATAGAGTGATGGTATGCTCTCTTGAGTGTTTGCTCAGGATATCCCCTATGCTTGAATCGTGTCCTCAGATCATTGGCAGCCACCTTAAAATCACTCATTTCTGAGCAATTCCTCCTGGCTCTCAGGTACTGGCCTTTAGGAATGCCACTCCTGAAAGCCAGGGGATGGCCACTATCCCACCTCAGTAGGCTGTTCGTGGCAGTCTGCTTACGAAACAGATTTGTTGTGATTTTCCTATCTGTCCCTACTGCAATAGTTAGATCTAAAAATGTGATGGCCCGCTCCTGGATCTCAGACGTAAAGAATAAACCAAGCTGGTTGATGTTCAACTCAGCTACAAATTTGGTGAACAAATCCTTGGTGCCCTTCCACGGTAGAAACACGTCGTCGATATACCTGATCCAAATTACTATCGACGACGTGTACTGCTCCATGGCATCACCAAAGACAACCTCCTTTTCCCACCAGCCCAGGTAGAGATTTGCGTAGGTAGGCGCACACGGCCTACCCATCGCAACTCCCCTGAGCTGGTGGAAAAAGTGACGATCAAAAAGGAACACGTTGTGACTCAGCACAAAGTCCAACAGTTCCATGACAAAGGCGTTGTGACGATTCAAGTGTGCACCCCTCTGTTGAAGGAAGGCCTGTACAGCTAAACACTCAGTATCAAGTAGTATAGAACTGTACAGAGCCTCCACATCAAGGCTCGCAAGCCAAGTATCCTCGTCACACTAATTACCCTCCAAGCGTTGTAGGACATCCATAGTGTCACGTGCAACAGATGGTAAACTAGCCACAAAGGGCCTCAGTATCACGTCAATGTACGTACTGACATTGGCCATGAGACTGCCAATGCCTGACACTATGGGCCTGCTTTTCATAGGTATACTCTGCTTGTGAAGCTTGGGTAAGCTATAAAACACAGCCCGAACCAGAAACTTGGGTAGCAAAAAGTCCAGTTCCACTTTATTAATAAGCTTATCACTTAAAGCTCCATTGAGAATTTCAGATAACTGGTTTCTAAAAATGGAAGTAGGAGACGCCTATATGTGGTGGTATCATGTAAGATGCTGTGACACATCTCACAATATGCTTCCTGGTCCATGATGACAATATTGCCCCCCTTGTCTGAGGGTTTGATAACTATGGTCGAGTCTCCCTCTAAGTCTCCCAAGGCTTGTCTTTCATGGGGATAAGGTTGTCAACACCAAAATGCTGACCCTTCAATTTATGAAGGTCCTGGGTGACAACCGATATGAAAGTATCAATGGGTGTGGACCTAGGTCATACGTCTATCAGTGTGCCCCAACACTGGACGCTGACCTTGGACACAGGCTACTAGTCAGGCTCTCAGAGTGTTGGATGGACAATTACTTGATCCTTCTCCACATCGAATATTCGTAATTATTCCAATTATCGCAAATAATATGCGATTTAATTAATCGCGTATTGCGATTTTTTTATTTTTTATTTTTCCCTTAGGCAACGTTCCTATGACTAATTGACTATGGCTAGGCTAATATGTGCATTTTACGTATATTCCTAATATTGCTCTAACTTCGTAATATTCTAAAAGACGAAGTTAGAGCAATATTGCGAAATTTTGTAAAATACACATATTGAATATTTTACAAAATTTTGTAATATTGCTCTAACTTCGTCTTTTAGAATATTACGAAGTTAGAGCAATATTAGGAATATACGTAAAAGTTAAAATCGCAATTCGATTATTATAACTTGACTTAATCGAATTGCGATTTCAACTTAACAAACACTGCTATATTCCATATTCGTTAATTCTAGCCTAATATGGAATATAGCAGTGCTAAGTTGAAATTGCAATTCGATTATTAAAACTTGAATTAATCGAATTGCGATTTCAACGTAATTCTCAAATCCGAGAAATCTAGTATATGGAGACGTTCCCATGGTGATGCGGATGCTCCATGAGCACGGAAGTCGGCAGAAGCGGAAACGGGCACTGACTGGAGCAGCCAGGAAGCCAGAAATCCAAAGGACAGGTAAGAACTACTTTAGGGAAGTGGGAAAGTAAAAAATATAACAATAAAAAAAAAAAAAAAAAAAACGAATATTCGATTTTGCGAATATATAGAACGATATTCTAAATATTTGCAGAATCTCGAAATTGCGATATTCGAGAAAAAAATCGCAATTAGAATATTCGCGCTCTTGTCAGCCATCCGTTTATATCTTTCACCTATTTTTTTAAATTAACTTGAATCTTCCGCCAGATAGATGACAAAGAGGAAGAGAACCTCTCCTCTTCCGGTATCCCAGAAGTTTCGGTCTACCCCATAACAAGGGGCGTTATGCATGGAGGAAAAAGAACACAGCATTCCAAGAAAAACACCTGCTACCTACAGTAAAATATGGTGGTGGTTCCATCATGCTGTGGGGCTGTGTGGCCAGTGCAGGGACTGTAAATCTTGTCAAAGTTGAGGGACACATGGATTCCACTCAGTATCAGCAGATTCTGGAGACCAATGTCCAGGAATCATTGACAAAGCTGAAGCTGCGCCGGGGCTGGATCTTTCAACAAGACAATGACCCTAAACACTGCGCAAAATCCACTAAGGCATTTATGCAGAGGAACAAGTACAACGTTCTGGAATGGCCATCTCAGTCCCCAGACCTGAATATATTTGAAAATCTGTGGTGTGACTTAAAGAGAGCTGTCCATGCTCGGAAGCCATCAAACCTGAATGAACTAAAGATGTTCTGAAAAGAGGAATGGTCCAAAATACCTTCAACCAGAATCCAGACTCTCATTGCAACCTACAGGAAGCATTTAGAGGCTGTAATTTCTGCAAAAGGATGATCTACTAAATATTGATTTTATTTATTTTTTGTGGTGCCCAAATTGATGCACCTGCCTAATTGTGTTTTAACAATTATAGCACACTTTCTGTAAATCCAATAAACTTCATTTCACTTCAATATCACTGTGTGTGTCTCCTATATGATATATTTAACTGACATTTTTTATTGTAACAACAACCAACGATTTATACAGGAAAATCATGACGATTAACAAGGTTGCCCAAACTTTCGCATCCCACTGTATCAGTTGACTCCTGTCTACGGTTGTTCAAGGTAAACTCAGATAAAGACAAGAACGAGGACCACTCATCCTGATTCTCAGCGACAAAACACCTTATATAGGTCTTCAGGTTTTGGTTAGTGCGCTCAGTTTTACCATTCGACTGAGGATGAAAAGCCGAAGAGAAAGACAACTGAATACCCAAACGAGAACAAATTGCCCTCCTAAACCTGGAAACAAATCCCCCTATCAGACACCACATCAGAGGGAATGCCATGTAATTTCACAATGATATCAATAAAAACCTGAGCAAGAGTTTTCGCATTGGGCAAACCTGATAATGGTACACAGTGAGCCATCTTGCTGAAGCGGTCCACAGCCACCAAAATCATAGTTTTCCCAGAGGAACTCGGCAAATCAGTAATGAAGTCCATGGACAAATACTTCCAAGGACAAGAACGGATCGACGAAGGAAGACGAGATCGTGATGGCCGAGTGTGAGCCATCTTTGAGCGTGCACAGCTGTCACTGCTGCTACATAACTCTCAACACTTTTACGCAACCCTGGCCACCAGAATCTCCGGGAAATAAGATCCACAGTGTATATACTTCCTGGATGTCCTGCAAGGACAGTATCATGATGTTCCTTGAATACCTTGTATCGCAGTTCAGAAGGAGCAAACAACTTGCCTGGAGGACAAGAATCAGGTGCCTCCTCTTGAGCCCCCAACACTTCTATCTCTAGCTCGGGGTAAAGAGCGGAAACCACCACCCCATCAGCCAAAATGGGAGCGGGATCCTCCTAATCCCCCCCCCCCGGAAAGCTCTGTAACAACGCATCCGCTTAGACGTTTTTAATACCAGGGTGACGGGTGACCACAAAATTGAACTTCTGATGCATCAAACTCCACATGGGCGCAGAAGCAAAACATTTCTTAGCAGAAAAAGCCTGTAATGCCTCATCCGACCAGACAGAGAAGTCAGCGCCCTTCCTAGTCCTATCTGTCAAAGGTTTGACAATGGTGGAAAAATTCTGGATGAATTTTCTGTAGTAATTAGTAAATCCTAAAAACCGCATCAAAGCTTTCTAATTCTCCGGCCGGTCCTATTGCAGTACCGCACGGACCTTTCCGGGATCCATACGAAAACCGGAGGCAGAAAGCAAGTACCCCAAAAAACGGCAGCTCCTGAACAGCAAACACACATTTTTGCAACTTAGCATACAATTTATTCTCCCGAAGGATCAATAAGACTTGTCTCAAATGATCCTGATGAGTCTTCATATCGGGAGAGAGTAAATTAGTGTAACGGACCGTTTCAGCAGACAAGGGGTTAAAATACGTTTAGGCGATATGCCCCTTTCTGAGAGACAGGCACAGCTACTGCAGAACACCAAACTCCCAAACTGGATACAAAATAGCACTCCAAACTGGAACCTCGCGAATAGCTGCCAGCAGAACAGGAAAAGCATCCAATCAGCTTACACTCCTGGCAATCAGTCTCTAACAGCATACAGGGAATCCCCCCAATAACGAGACAAGGCTCCGTGTTGAGGGTCAAACAGTGGTCTGACTGTACTTCAGGTACAGCCTCTTTTATTCATAAAAAACAAACATAGTACTGCCCACAGGGTTTTGAAATCCAACCAATCAATATCTTACAACACACACAATGCAAGTACAGCAACCAATCGTTCACGCCCCCTAGAGAACCAGAAGGAAGACTGCGACACAGAACAGATACAACACATCCCCACAATGCATCATGGTTTCCTCCTCTATGTCCCGGAGACAACCGAGGGCAATCCAATTATCTCTCAGGACAAAGGGGAGATCGCCAATACACATGTGGAGACAACAGGACAGACATCACCATTTAAACACACAATGGGACAATGGAACACACCCAGCATATTCCTCCCAAGCTGACAAGTTACACTTATTATAAGTTGTTGCAACTTTGTGAGGTTACATTGTCCATACATATAACTTACATCAATTTAAACAGTATAACTTGGGGACAAACCTATCCAAAATTCACCTGAATAGGTTCAGGGGTTTAAAAGTTAGCAAAAGTATCTCAAAGGGCCGTAATCCTGGGGCAGGAGGCTGGCAAACAGCCCCCTCCAAAACACCGTGGCGAGGTTGGTTTCGCCACAATTAGTATGTCATCGAGGTAAATAACCACAAACCTCCCCACCAAATGATGAAAAATGTCATTGATATTGCACTGAAAGACTGCTGGAGCATTAGTTAAACCAAAGGGCATGACTAGATTCTCGAAGTGACCCTCGGGGGTATTGAAGGCAGTTTTCCACTCATCTCCTTCCCTGATTCTGATCAGATTATAAGCTCCTCTTAAATCCAACTTAGAAAACACCTTAGCACCAACAATCTGATCAAAAAGATCTGGAATCAAGGGAAGGGGATAAGGATCACGGACTGTAATGAGATTCAGTTCTCAGAAATCTAGGCACGGTCTAAGAGATCCATCCTTCTATTGCGAAAAAGAAGCCAGCGCCCATAGGAGACTTAGATGGTCTAATATGTCCCTTTGCCAAACTCTCTGCAATGTACGCCTGCATAGCTACTCTTTCGGGTTGAGAAAGATTCTATAACTGAGATTTTAGCAATTTTGCTCCGGGGATAAGATTGACCGGACAATCATACTCCCGATTAGGGGGCAACTCTTGAGCTCCACCATCCAAGAATACGTCCAAAAAATCGGAAAGAAACTGAGGCAACACCTTAGTGACCACCCCTTAAATAGAGATACTAAGACAGTTGTCCAGGCAAAATTCACTCCAATTCCTGATTTGTCTTGTTTGCCAGTCAATGGTAGGGTTATGTTTTATCAACCATGGTAGACCCAGAACCATCGAAGCAGGCAAACCTTTCATAACAAAACAAGAAATGAACTCCACATGAGAATCACACACCCTCAAATAAATATCCTGAACAATATGAGCTAGACATCTTTGCGAGAGGGGGACGGAATCTATAGCAAACACAGGTATCTCTTTGCATAATGCGGTACTTTTAAAACCATGACTCTGAACAAACTGAAAATCAATAAGATTAACCCCTGCGCCACTGTCAACAAATACCTTTCACTTAAAATTTCCAGAGTCTGCCATGCCTGGCAGGTGGAATCTGGTACTGCAGGTAGGATACAAATATGCCTGCTATGACTCCCCATTCACACTACCAAGAGTAAGGAAGGTTTTTTTTTCCTTTGAAGGGATCCACTATTTGTTTTTCATTACCTCTTCAAAGTTTAATAAAAGGGCACATATTAGCGAAATGCCCTTCTTTACCACAGAAGTAACACAGTCTATTCAGCTTCCGAATATTCCTATTGCTAGAGAAAGAAGTAACCAGACCCAATTGCATAGGCTCCTCTCTAGCCCCTAATTTAGGTATTAGAGTACCCCGAGGGACAGTAGGGACTGATTCCCCACCAGACAGCACCCCCTGCCTGAAGGGAACCTTGCATCTCTCCCTAAGACGTCTATCAATCCGTACAGCCAAAGACATGGCCGCCTCCAAGGAATCAGGTTTTTCATGAAATGCAAGGGCATCTTTTAATCTCTCAGATAGACCCTGATAGAACTGACTACGGAGTACAGTATCATTCCACTCCGAGTCAGTCGCCCATCTTCTAAATTCAGCACAATACATCTCAGCAGTACATTCCCCTTGGCACAAGCTGCGCAACATAGATTCAGCCATGGAGACCCGGTCAGGGTCATCATAAATCAGGCCCAGGGCTCCGAAAGTCAGTATATAAAAAGCCCAAGACTGAGCGTCACCTTTTAACAGAGAAATAATAATCCCAACTCTCAGTTTTTTGTCTCCAGACAAGACTCGGACACAGACTCCCCGGAAATCCTATCAGGGAGAGCAACCTTATTTTCAAGTCTGGACTGACTCCCACCAGCAGAGCCATGTAGCGGAAAATTCTGACACGGTGCAACTGAATTACAGAGGTCATCTACCTCACAAGTTAATTCTTGCATGCAATCAGCCAAAGCATCCATTTTGCATGGAACAAGGGAAACAAAATAACGGTAGTGGCGGGTTATAATGTCACGATAGGTAGGGAAGGGAACAGCAAACTGAAAGACAAACTAAACGGATTAGGCCCCACAAGCTAGGGAAAACCCAAGGTCACCACCTAGCAATCTCTGACACACTTTCCCTAGTCTGCTAAACCCATGTGCATACCTCAATGGTAGATATAAGATAAGATAAGATAGATAAGATGCCTTTATTGTCACTGTACAATACAATGTAATACAATGTACAATACAATGAAATGTTGTATTGTACAACATTTTCCCCAGATATACACATGTCTCCGTGCCTAGGACTATAACACACTAAACAGACCCTCAGCAATAGGGAAAAAGGATAAGAGACACTTAGCGCCTTCTACCACCGAAAGTGCTAGCGTCCCCACTAGAGGCCTAGACCAGATGAGATACGAGAAGGAGCAGATGATCCACCAAGCATCCAAAGCTCACACAAGGTAGAACTATAACCCACAAAGGCTATAGGGAGAGGGAGGAATAAATAGCCTCCCCAATGACCAAACGAACCACATCTAATAGGAGGTGGGATTCTGTTCAAACCCAAAACAAAACCAACTGTCAGATCGAGTCACGTGCAGCAACTCTGACAGATCGTCTCAGAACACCCACAGGGCAGGGTGTGACAGAGGGGTGCACGTATTGGTGTATTGAGCTTATCCTTTACTTCCCTCCCCGGTAAAGTAAGTCCTTTACCATTGCCATTTTCTTGATCCTACATTACCATCAGTGGTAATAATAATGATGTTCATGTATGTTGTTAATTACTGATTTTAAACTATGTCTCTTTGTATTCATTATATAATCTAAATATGTCTACTCATACTTCATGAAACGTATTACACTTCAGACTCTGAACACTTCGGCTCTGTGGCGCCCCCTCGCTGCCCCTGGGCCAGCTGTGTACTGATAGTCATAGTTACAGCAGAAGCCACGACAGCAGCAGCACAGTATGAAACCTGACCAACAAGGCAGGAGATTAGCGACTGTATAGGGGAAACAATGGAGAGATTTCAACATATAGCGACTGTGATGCAGGAAAATACATCCAATCAGGTTCGGTACACTTATTGAATTTAATAAGATTTGCAACAGTTTTCAGAACAAAATGCACAATTGGACAGAGTTCAGTGCACTGATGACACTAAATATGTCAGCCAGTACATTTAAGATGTTTGAATGTGTGTGTAAGTGGGCTGATAGCTGGCAACTATACATTAGGTAAAAGTGAGTACTGTAGCTTTAAATTTGACCTTAGTGGATGGAAATGGCTGTAGCCCAGTAACGCACATTATTGCACTTCAATGGAGCTGACACTGACACTGTCCTGTCCAGGGTTGACAACCAGAATTTCTTTTTTTGGGAGAACTTATCCCAAACTGACGGACAGCCAACATTTTTTACGGACAAATTGGAAAACCATAAGGAATGATAAAGATTATAAGTGATAGATGTCTATAGCTCAATATACTGATAAGGACTCATCACCAGCAGTTACTGCGAGATGTAAACTGATAATAATCACCAGCAAAATAATCTAGTCAAGTATCACCAGCCTCAAAAAAAATCATGCCCCCCTCAATCCACTAGCAAAGTTTATTATACACCTTAAATTACCAGAAAATGAATATATCTGATAAAAAAAACAACAACAATAAAACTCAACGTAACTGGCACTATGTGCTGGGAAAGGTTTGCATCACTTAGAGCTGTGGAGTCCACTCTAAGTCCATCGATGCAATAATCTTTAGTCCACGGCCAGCTCTTCACAGCTTTCTGTATGAGGCTTCCAGGCTCATTTTCTTACATACAAATTCTATATAGAATAATGGAGCAACTTACATTGTTCTATACAGATTGCAATCTGATGATTGCTAGTTGGAGTCCACTTGGGAATGTAAAAAAAAGTTTTGAAAAATAATACAAAAATATATATAAAAGATATAAACCTCTTCCCATTCCTGTACTTCACTCCAGGACACCTCACAGACAATGTCCTGATGCCAAGCAGAAATAGGATTTTATCAGTGGCCGGGCTTAGAAGCAGAAAGAAGAGTAAAAAGTGGGGGAAATCTCATACTTTCCAACTCTTCTGGAGCATCTGGAAGGCTACAGATAAAAGTGTTCGCAAATCTCCTGTGCATCCCTGATACTCCTTGGCCTCTAGCCGTGCAGTCTGCCATTACTACAGTGTATAACATCCAGCCTCTAGCCATGCAGACTACCATTACCACAGTGTATAACATCCAGCCTCTTGTAATGCAGACTACCATTACCACAGTGTATAACATCCAGCCTCTAGCCATGCAGTCTACCGATACCACAGTGTATAACATCCAGCCTCTAGCCATACAGTCTACCATTACCACAGTGTATAACATACAGCCTCTTGTAATGCAGACTACCATTACCACAGTGTATAACATCCAGTCTCTAGCCGTGCAGTCTACCATTACCACAGTGTATAACATCCAGCCTCTAGCCGTGCAGTCTATCATTACCACAGTGTATAACATCCAGCCTCTAGCCATGCAGTCTACCATTACCACAGTGTATAACATCCAGCCTCTAGCCATGCAGTCTACCATTACCACAGTGTATAACATCCAGCCTCTAGCCATGCAGACTACCATTACCACAGTGTATAACATCCAGCCTCTAGCCATGCAGTCTACCATTACCACAGTGTAAAACATCCAGCCTCTAGCCGTACACTCTAAGATTACCATCAGACGCCAGATAGAGAAGTGTGACATATCACAGAAAACATCTCCACTGCCCCAGAGTCCAGTGGCAACATACCTTACACCACTCCATTCCATGCTTGGCATTCTGCTTGGTGATGTAAGGCTTGCATAGCACTCACAGTTGATGATGGCATATCTTGGAGGGAAGAAATTGCATCTGATTGGGAACATGAACTTGATCATAACCAATCAGAGACAAACCTCTTTCTTTTATCTGTGGCCCCTCAAGGTTTCATAACACATTTACCTTGGGACCTCTATATCCTTCCGCCACATCAACTTCCACTCGTATCTCCTCTGGGGCACACTCTTATACAGGGCAAGGTTTAAACAATTGAGTGTTCACTATGTAGCACCCCAGACCTGGGGGTAGAGATGTCGCGAATATTAAATTTTCCATTCGCGAACAGCGAACGCGAGTTTTCGCAAATGTTCGCGAACGGGCGAACCGCCATTGACTTCAATGGGCAGGCGAATTTTAAAACCCACAGGGACTCTTTCTGGCCACAATAGTGATGGAAAAGTTGTTTCAAGGGGACTAACACCTGGACTGTGGCATGCCGGAGGGGGATCCATGGCAAAACTCCCATGGAAAATTACATAGTTGACACAGAGCTGGGTTTCAATCCATAAAGGGCATAAATCACCTAACATTCCTAAATTGTTTGGAATAACGTGCTTTAAAACATCAGGTATGATGTTGTATCGATCAGGTAGTGTAACGGTTACACCCGCTTCACAGACATTGACAGACCAAACTCCCCTTTTAATGCACCGCAAACAACCGCAAACAGTCCATTTGCCCAACCGCAAACTTCCCATTTGCACAAGGTTGGATACCAAGCTAGCCATGTCCCGTTGATGTCATTGAAGGTTTCTTCCTCCCAGCCACGTACAACACCAAGGGTCCCCGAAAGGTGAATTGAATTGATTTTTAGAATCGGGAGATGGTTAAAAAACGCTGGCTCCCTCCCCTTTGTTTGAATCCACGGTCACTGCATCTGCGTCAAGCCTGCACACCCAGTAGTCAAGGGGTTCATCGCTCCGTAGAGTGTCGATATCTGCAGTTAAGGCGAGGTAGTCTGCCACCTGTCGGTCGAGTCGTTCTCTAAGGCTGGATCCCGAAGGGCTGTGGCGATGTGTAGGACTGAAAAAGCTCCGCATGTCCTCCATCAACAACACATCTGTAAAGCGTCCTGTCCTTGCCGCCGTGGTCGTGGTAGGAGGAGGATTACTTTCACCTCTTCCCCAGTTAGATTCCCGTTGTGCTGTGACATCCCCCTTATAAGCTGTGTAAAGCATATTTTTTAGTTTGGTTTTGAACTGCTGCATCCTTTCTGACTTCCGGTAATTTGGTAACATTTCCGCCACTTTCTGCTTATACCGGGGGTCTAGTAGCGTGGCCACCCAGTACAGGTCGTTCTCCTTCATCCTTTTTATACGAGGGTCCCTCAACAGACATGACAGCATGAAAGACCCCATTTGCACAAGGTTGGATGCCGAGCTACTCATTTCCCGTTCCTCCTCCTCACTGATGTCATTGACGATCTGTTCTTCCCCCAGCCACGTACAAGACCACGGGTCCCAGATAGGTGACAACAACGAGCTCCCTGGGATGCCTGCTGTGGTTGGTCTTCCTCCTCCTCAAAGCCACATTCCTCCTCTGACTCCTCTTCCAGCGTTGCCGCAGGTCCAGCAAGCGATGCTGATAAGGCTGTTTCTGGTGGTGATGGTGACCACAACTCTTCCTCTTCACGCTCATCTACGGCCTGATCCAGCACTCTTCGCAGGGCATGCTCCAGGAAGAGAACAAATGGGATGAGGTCGCTGATGGTGCCTTCGGTGCGACTGACTAGGTTTGTCACCTCCTCAAAAGGACGCATGAGCCTACAGGCATTGCGCATGAGTGTCCAGTAACGTGGCAAAAAAATTCCCAGCTCCGCAGAGGCTGTCCTAGCACCCCGGTCATACAAATACTCATTGACGGCTTTTTCTTGTTGGAGCAGGCGGTCAAACATTAGGAGTGTTGAATTCCAATGTGTCGGGCTGTCGCAAATCAAGCGCCTCACTGGCATGTTGTTTCGGCGCTGAATGTCTGCAAAGTGCGCCATGGCCATGTAGTAACGCCTGAAATGGCCACACACCTTCCTGGCCTGCTTGAGGACGTCCTGTAAGCCTGGGTACTTAGACACAAATCGTTGTACGATGAGATTCAATACATGTGCAATGCACGGCACATGTGACAACTTGCCCAAATTCAATGCCGCTAACAAATTGCTTCCATTGTCACACACCACTTTGCCGATCTCCAGTTGGTGCGGGGTCAGCCACTGATCCACCTGTGCATTCAGGGCGGACAGGAGTGCTGGTCCGGTGTGGCTCTCTGCTTTCAGGCAAGTCAACCCCAAGACAGCGTGACACTGTTGTATCCGGGATGTGGAATAGCCCTTGGGGAGCTGGGGGGGTTCAGTTGATGTGCAGCCAGATGCCGCAGCAGAAGAGGACTCAGCCAAAGAGGTTATGGAAGAGGATGGAGTAGAGAAGGTGGCAGTAGGCCTGCCTGCAAGTCGTGGCGGTGTCACCAACTCCGCTGCAGAGCCATGCATTCCATGCTTGGCAGCCATCTGCAGGTTGACCCAATGCGCAGTGTAGGTGATATACCTGCCATGACCGTGCTTTGCAGACCAGGTATCAGTGGTCAGATGGACCCTTGCCCCAACACTGTATGCCAGAGATGCCATGACTTCCTTTTCAATCACCGAGTAGAGGTTTGGGATTGCCTTATTAGAAAAAAAAATTGTCCGGGTACCTTCCACTGTGGTGTCCCAATAGCGACAAATTTTTTGATGGCCTCAGACTCCACCAGCTGGTATAGTAAAAGCTGGCGGGCTAAGAGTTCCGTCAAGCCAGCTGTCAGACGCCGGGCAAGGGGGTGACTCTGTGACATCGGCTTCTTATGCTCAAACATTTCCTTAACAGACACCTGACTGTGGGCAGATGAGATGGAACTGCTGAAGGTGAGAGGCGGAGTGGCAGGTGGTTGAGAGGGGGCAAGGAGGACAGCAGTGGTTGACGTGGCTGAAGATGCTGGACCAGGAGGAGGATGGTGGCTTTGAGGTTGTGTGCTGCTTCTACTCTTCATCATGTGTTGATCCCATAGGCGTTTGTGATGTGCGATCATGTGCCTTCGCAAAGCAGTTGTACCGAGGTGGGTGTTGGATTTCCCACAACTCTGTTTCTTTTGGCACAGGTTGCAAATGGCATCGCTGTTGTCAGAGGCAGACACAAAAAAAAAAAAATGCCACACTGCTGAGCTTTGCAATGACGGCATTCTGGTGGTGGCAACAGCATGCGTTGATTGGCGTGCTGTCTGGCTGACCCCGGGTGCCGATACATGCTGTCTGACTGTGCCACTAGCTCCTTGCGACGACCTCCCCCTGCTTCCAACTCGTCTCCTCCTTCTCTCTGTCTCCCCTTCTGAACTTTCCCCCACTTCTTCTTCTCTTCGAGCGGGCACCCACGTGGCATCCACGGACACATCGTCATCATCAACCGCTTCACTTGTATCTGACACCTCAGCAAAGGAAGCAGCAGCGGGTACAACATCATCATCATCATCACACTGTACGTCCATGTGTGTAATGCTGCCTGACTGAGACATATCCCTGTTATCTACATCCTCTGGCAATAATGGTTGCGCATCACTCATTTCTTCCAACTGATGTGTAAACAACTCCTCTGAGGGATCAAGTGAAGCGGCTGTGGTGACTGTGGTGGTAGTGGCGGCGGGCGGGAGAGTGGTAATTTGAGAGCAGGTGACCAAAGCTGAGCTGGAGGAGGATGGTGCGTCAAGGTTCTTAGTGGAAGCTGTTGAAGATTGGGTGTCCTGTGTAAGCCAGTCAACTATTTTCTCCGAATTTTTTTGGTTCAGGGTATGTGGCCTCTGAACACTGGGCATTATTCTAGGGCCAAAGGAAATCAAAGCACCACGAGCACAACGGCCCCTGCGGGGTGGCTTGCCTCTGCCTGTCATTTTTTATTAGATAAGTGTTACTATGCATGCAAGGTACTGTGCCACCCTATATAAGTGGTGGGCAGTGGGCACAGTACAGTCTGTGTGGGCCTGACAAACACGGGCTTGCAAATGTGATTAGATCACAGTTACATTTTAAATATAATTTTTTTTTCTGCAAGGTATTTGGGCGAATGACACCCTGTAACGGTATGAGTGCAGGCCTAGCCAGTAGCCAGTAGCCAGTAGCCACAATACAGTATGTGTGGGCCTGACACACACGGGCTTGCAAATGTGAAAAATATTAAATAGAATTTATTTTTTATCTGCGAGGTATTTTCTGTCACACCCTGTATGGATGGTGCACACAGTACTATCTGTGACTGAGCCTGCAGCTTCTCACACACAGGCAGCCAGGCAACTGCTATATATATATATGAAAAAAAATAAAAATAAAGCAGACTGATGTACCAGCCCTGAAAATGGCTTTTTGGGGTGCTGTCTGGACACTGTCCTTACAGCAGAGGAGTCTGTGGACACAGAGCACTGCCCTAGCTAACGCTTTCCCCATTAGATCAGCAGCAGCAGCAGCAGCACTGTCCCTCCTCTCACTGTGATTGCAGATTCCGAATGAATCTAAAATGGCTGCTGTCCAGGAGGTGGGAGGGTCTGGGAGGAGGGTCTGCTGCTGATTGGCTGGAATGTGTCTGCTGACTGTGAGGTACAGGGTCAAAGTTTACTCAATGATGATGTATAGGGGGCGGACCGAACATCGCATATGTTCGCCCGCCGCGGCGAACCTGAACAAGCAATGTTCGCCGGGAACTATTTGCCGGCGAATAGTTCGGGACATCACTACCTGGGAGTACTATAGCAGCATAATGTTATTGTTTTACGTTATGCATTTTTGTATGTTATTTGGCTTTTTGTACCAGTAGAGAATGTATGGCTATTGTTGGAAAGGAACAGGGCTAACCACCCTGTTCCTGCCCTCTTGGTAGTAGTGGGCTGGTCCTGCTTCCTGCTGAGACCTACAGAGGAGAGAAAGTACACTGCAGAGCTCCTGCTCCTGGACAATGTTCTCCAGATATATCAACTACTTAAGTGAATCCTTGAGGAGAAAGACAGCAGAATGAACAGCTGTAACGGGGTTCCAAAGGAGCACTCGGTCTCCCATCGGCCGCAGACCTGCTGCTTAGCTTCGGGAGAGAGGACTGTGCTTGACCTAGTTCCCAGGGCGGCTTTGCTACCTGGGAGGCTCCCTGCTCCTAAGTCTGCCTTGAGCGCCCAGCTGATCACTCAGTGCTCGACTGGTTGATCTGTCGGTCATGTGACGCTGGCCACGTCATATGACCCTCACTCCCCACTATAAATACAGGCAGCCTGCTGGCCACAGGTTGCCTGTTAATTTAGGTTCCACCTGTGATGTTGTATTTCCTGGCATACTTACCTCCTGCTGAATTCCTGACCATCCTTTGCCTGCTCCTTGTGTACTTTCCTGCTCTCCTGGTATTCTGACCCCGGCCTCCTCCTGACGATCCTCTGCTGACTCCTTTGGTACTTCACGACTCTCCTGGTATTTATGACCCCGGCTTCTCCTGACTATTCTCTGCTTGCTCCATTTGTACTTTGTAGCTTTCCAGGTATTGACTTGGTCCGTTCACGTTCTGTTGTTTGTCTGTCTGTCATCCCTGCACTTATTCTAAGCTAGGGATTGCCGTCCAGTTGTCCCCTGTCATTAAGACTTGCAAGGCAAGTAGGCAGGGCCAGGGGTGAGGGTGGAGCGCAGTGGTCACTTCCCTCCCCCCTGTGTGTGTGTACGCGACCGTTATAACAGCTATATCCAGCATTTAAAGACACTGCTGTGAGGTAAGGGACTACGGCTAATAATCCCATCACTCAGACTGGGAATAACTGAGACATGGCTGGATGATAGCTATGACAGTGGGAATAACTGAGACATGGCTGGATGATAGCTATGACAGTGGGAATAACTGAGACACGGCTGGATGATAGCTATGACAGTGGGAATAACTGAGACACGGCCGGATGATCGCTATGACAGTGGGAATAACTGAGACATGGCTGGATGATCGCTATGACAGTGGGAATAACTGAGACACGGCTGGATGATAGCTATGACAGTGGGAAAAACAGACACGGCTGGATGATAGCTATGACAGTGGGAATAACTGAGACATGGCTGGATGATAGCTATGACAGTGGGAATAACTGAGACACGGCTGGATGATAGCTATGACTGGGCAGTTAATGTACAGGGTTACAATCTGTTTAGAAGGGATCGTCAAAACCGGAGAGGAGGAGGGGTTCTACTTTATGTAAAGTCTTGTCTAAAGCCCACAGTCCGGGAAGATATAAGTGAGGGACATGAACATGTGGAGTCTCTGTGGGTAGAATTACATGGAGATAAAAACAACAATAAATTGCTAATAGGAGTTTACTATAAACCACCTAATATACCAGAGTCCACAGAAAATCTACTACTAAACGAGATAGACGAGGCGGCAAATCATAATGAGGTGGTTATTATGGGGGAACTCCGCAGATATAGACTGGGAAACTGAGACCTGCACATCTCATAAAGGAAACAGGTTCTTGGCAATAACCAAAGACAATTACCTCTCCCAACTGGTTCAGGACCCGACTAGAGGGACGGCCATTCTGGACTTAGTACTAACCAATAGGCCTGACAGAACAACAGACGTGCAGGTCGGGGGACACCTGGGAAATAGTGACCATAAAGTAATAACCTTCCAATTATCATTCAGAAGAGCGTTTCTACAGGGAGGAACAAAAATACCAAACTTCTAAAAAGCTAAATTTAGCCAACTAAGAGAGGCCATAGGCCTAACTAACTGGGACAAGATCCTCACAAATAAAAATACAGCCACAAAATGGGATATTTTAAAAAGCATCCTAAAATCTCATTGTGAGAGGTACATACCGTATGGGAATAAAGGGTTAAGGAAGTAATGTCATAGCCAGACCCTTATTTCTGATATTTGCGGACTCTATACTGACAGGGAATGTCCCACAGGATTGGCGCACGGCAAATGTGATGCCAATATTCAAAAAGGGTCCAAAAACAGAGGCTGGAAACTATAGGCCGGTAAGTGTAACATCTGTTGTGGGTAAACAGTTTGAGGGTTTTCAGAGAGATGCTATATTAGAGTACATGACTGAAAATAAGCAGATACCGCCATATCAGCAGGGCTTCGTGAGGGATCGGTCATGTCAGACTAATGTAATCAGTTTCTATGAGGAGGTAAGTTCTAGACTTGACAGCGGCGAATCAATGGATGTCGTATATCTGGACTTCTCCAAAGCATCTGACACTGTACCACATAAAAGGTTAGTATATAAAATGAGAATGCTCGGACTGGGAGAAAACGTCTGTATGTGGGTAAGTAACTGGCTGAGGGATAGAAAACAGAGGGTGGTTATTAACGGTACATACTCAGATTGGGTCACTGTCACTAGTGGGGTACCCCAGGGCTCAGTACTGGAGGGGTCACTGTCACTAGTGGGGTACCTCAGGGGTCAGTACTGAGAGGTCACTGTCACTAGTGGGGTACCTCAGGGGTCAGTACTGGAGGGGTCACTGTCACTAGTGGGGTACCTCAGGGGTCAGTACTGGAGGGGTCACTGTCACTAGTGGGGTACCTCAGGGGTCAGAATTGGAGGGGTCACTGTCACTAGTGGGGTACCTCAGGGGTCAGAATTGGAGGGGTCACTGTCACTAGTGGGATACCTCAGGGGTCAGTATTGGAGGGGTCACTGTCACTAGTGGGGTACCTCAGGGGTCAGTACTGGACGGGTCACTGTCACTAGTGGGGTACCTCAGGGGTCAGAATTGGAGGGGTCACTGTCACTAGTGGGATACCTCAGGGGTCAGTATTGGAGGGGTCACTGTCACTAGTGGGGTACCACAGGGGACAGTACTGGAGGGGTCACTGTCACTAGTGGGGCACCTCAGGGGTCAGTTATATAGGGGTCACTGTCACTAGTGGGGTACCTCAGGGGTCAGTACTGGAGGGGTCACTGTCACTAGTGGGGTACCTCAGGGGTCAGTATTGGGCCCTATTCTCCAATATATTTATTAATGATCTTGTAGAAGGCTTGCATAGTAAAGTATCAATTTTCGCAGATGACACTAAACTGTGTAAAGCAATTAACACTACAGAGGACAGTATACTGTATATATACTACAGGGGACAGTATACTGTATATATACACTACAGAGGACAGTATACTGTATATATACTACAGAGGACAGTATACTGTATTTATACTACAGAGGACAGTGTGCTGTATATATACTACAGAGGACACTGTACTGTATATATACTACAGAGGACAGATACTGTATATATACTACAGAGGACAGTATACTGTATATATACTACAGAGGACAGTATACTGTATATATACTACAGAGGACAGTACACTGCTACAGATGGATCTGGATAGATTGGAGTCTTGGGCAGCGAAGTGGCAGATGAGGTTTAACACTGACAAATGTAAAGTTCTGCACATGGGAAAGAATAATGCAAGTCACCCGTACATACTAAATTGTAAAAACACTCGGTAACACTGACTTGGAAAAGGATCTAGGAATCTTAGTGAACAGCAAACTAAGCAGTAGAAACCAGTGCCAGGCAGCTGCTGCCAAGGCCAATAAGATAATGGGGGCATCAAAAGGGGCATAGATGGCGGTGATGAGAACATAGTCCTACCACTTTACAAATCACTAGTCAGACCACACATGGAGGACTGTGTACAGTTCTGGGCTACTGTAAACAAGGCAGACATAGCAGAGCTGGAGAGGGTCCAGAGGAGGGCAACTAAAGTAATAACTGGAATGGGGCAACTACAGGACCCTGAAAGATTATCAGCATTAGGGTTATTCACTTTAGAAAAAAGACGACTGAGGGGAGATCTAATTACTATGAATAAATATATCAGGGGTCAGTACAGAGATCTATCCCATCAGCTATTTATCCCCAGGACTGTGACTGTGACGACTGGACATCCTCTGCGTCTGGAGGAAAGAAGGTTTGTACACAAACATAGAAGAGGACTCTTTACGGTAAGAGCAGTGAGACTATGGAGGTGGTGATGGTGAGTACAATAAAGGAGTTCAGGAGGGGCCTTGATGTATTTCTGGAGTGTAATAATATTACAGGCTATAGCTACTAGAGAGGGGTCGTGGATCTAGGGAAGGAATTTTTTACCCTTAAGTGGGAAAAATTGGCTTCCGCCTCATCAACTGAGGAAGGCAGAATGACAGGCCGAACTGGATGGACAAATGTATTTTTTTGGCCTTATATACCCTACTATGTTACTAATTCTAGTCTCTTTCTTTAGTACTCCACCGATCCCCAGGGCCGTCAGGGCCGTCTCTATCATAAGGCAGCCCAAGCGGCTGCTTGAAGGCGGCAAACAATTAACTAACACTTGCCCAGCACTCACTGTCTCCGTTTCAGAGCGAGCGGCACGCAGCTGACAGGCTGTGAGCTGCGAGACCCTGGTGTATTTAAATCTCATTTAGCCTGTCTTTCAGAAAAATTTCTCCTGGGATTCAAACTCACAACCTTTCACATCAGAGGCAGGGCAGTTACCCACACAGCTATGAGAGCTGTATAGCCAGTTACTTAAAAAAAAATATAAGACTTCTACTGTAGGTAACTTTAATACCTAGTGTACATCCATACACATGACAGCTGCCCCAACACGCCCAACTCTGCTACATCCATACACAGTGTACTGGGGCAGCTGTCATGTGTATGGATGTACACTAGGTATTAAAGTTATCTACAGTAGAAGTCTTATATTTTTTTAAGTAACTGGCTATACAGCTCTCATAGCTGTGTGGGTAAGTGCCTTGCCTCTGATGTGAAAGGTTGTGAGTTCGAATCCCAGCAGAAACTTTTCAGAAAGACAGGCTAAATAGGAACACAAGCATCAAATCTTCAACACTAGAAGCTGGGAACACAGGCCGGAAGAGACCTGCATTGCTGACATGGAGGTAAGTATAAAAGTGTTGTTTTTTTTAAAATACCAGACTGTTACTTTACAGCCGGGAGGGGAGGGGGGCTATGGGCGCCATGATACTGGCACATGGAGGGGGGAGGAGAGAGGCACTTGATACTGGCACATTAGGGGGCAGGGGGAGAGAATTTCACTATGATATTAGCACATGGGGGGCAAGAAATGGACATGAATCATGAGGGGCAGAAATGGACATGAATCATGAGGGGCAGAAATGGACATGAAATTACATCATGTAAAGGGACTATGAGTCACAGTATGGCAGCAGCAGAGAAGCTAGTTGCACCCTTGAATATGAGATAGACCAATACATTCAACTTCTACTTCGGTTTCGAGCACCTACTGCACCTTCATTGCTATTATTGCCCAAACAATTCCTACTATTGTATTAACAACTTGTTGCATAATAAGTGACCCCGCTCACTCTGGCTGTTTTGTTTTAACAGATTTACTACCTCGGATATTTCATTCACAATGGAAGCAGCGCTACGGTAGAGTGTAATGTGCAACCTCCAGGACCTGACGTGTGTACATACCGTGACGTACAATCCAGAGAGGAGTGGTTCTGCAACCGGCCAAAGGGATTTCCCTGCAGTGCCTACCAGGAGCATTCAGCAGGTGCCAGACGCCCAATACTCAATGCCACCGAGCAGCAATTCCTACAAAAGTGAGTACAAGTAAGAACGGACATTGGGTATTACATGATGTCATGCTTCTATGTGTTGTGTCCAATGGTCACACAACTCAAACCTTCTCATAAATCTTACCCCTCATATTCCCTATGTAAAGATATTAGATGGTTTATACTGAACATAGAATGGATATACATGAAACATTTATAGGGAGAAGGTGACCATAGACAATAGATGATTGTTACTGTAACGGATCTCCTGGCACCCCGACCGGGTACCTCCGTCGATAGATGCTCCTAGTGCTTTCCGAGGAATCCAAGCACTCCACTTGACACCATACGCACTGCAGACCCCATGAACCGCCGCAGCTTGGTTGGGGTCTCACCGTCCTCCACCCACGCTGGACCCAAGACCGGGCTTCAGCTTCCAGTGGGTGAACCTCTCCTACATCCAGAGAGCAGGAGCCATGAACAAGCTCTTACAAGAGCTTATACTCAGGGGAGTATTGTGATATAGCAATCCCCAAGAGTGTAGTTATCGCATTCCCCAAACATGAGCCAAAACTTCATGAAGGTATAAAGCAGCCTCTTTTTTTTAACACACAAGCATTTTATACACATCTTCCAACAAGGTTACCACCCAACAGCCAGTTTTGACTTTTGAGGGATTGCTCATAATATCTACGAGTAGGTTTAAAGTGTTAAGGTTTTGTAGATCTCCATGGGGCAACCATTGTACACAAGAAACATAATGTCTGAAGTCAAGAACCACCAGATTCCAGTCTATCTGCTGTGTTCTCACAGGTCAATCACTGATCAGACAATTTCATCAACTCTGAGAAAAATCACCATCCTTCCCCAGACCTCCAGCACAGGTCAGAACATTCGGGAGGTGGGACAATCGTGGATGTATTACTTCTGGTAACATGAACAGTTATTGCACAATGTCGTTGCAGATGAAAGAAGTGTTTGTAGACCTGGACTCCCCATTCCGGACCCCTCGGGGTATTATTATCAGGACGTGTGGCAGTCACATGTCTGCAGGAACCGATGCTTCACTTATCCATCCAACGTCACCTCCTGTCTGAAGGGAAAGGTTGTCTACATGTTTGGAGATTCAACGCTTCGCCAGTGGTGGGAATACCTTATAAATTTTGTCCCATGTGAGTTGTCACAAAAAGTACATCAGTATTTCTCAATATTATTTATGAAACTCTTGTAGGTGCCCCTAAAAAAGACAATGGATCACGCTTGTCATGTATGCAGTGAGTGTGCATGTGCATGTCTGTATATTACACTCATCAGCCATAGCATTAAAAGGGAAGATACTCTGTGTTATTATCTGGTGACCTGGTGGGAAATATTAGGCGGCAAGTAGACAGTCAGTTGTTGAAGCTGATTTGATGAAAGCAGGAAAGATTGGGAAAATGTAAGGATCCAAGTGACTTTCACAAAGGTCAAATTGTGGTGGAAAGATATCTGGTCAGTGCATCTCCAAAACAGTTGGTCCTTTTGGATGTTCCTTGTACGTAGTGGTTATTACTAGAGATGAGCGAACCACTTGAGATTCGGTTTGGTTCAGGTTCACCAAATTTTTAAAAAAATATGGTTCGATCCGAATCGTTTTGGACCCAACCAAATTTGCTCCAATTGCCATGAAAAATGGTATATAAGACCTTCTAGTGTCCAAGCACTCTGAATTTTTAGGGAAACTTGTTATTTTTTTTTTATGATTTTTGTTTCCGCAATAGTAGAGGCTGCAGAAGCAGCATAGCCTTGTTTCATACTGACTGTGGGTGGTAGTAGTAATATTAATAGTAGTAGTGGTGGTAGTGGTAGTAGTGGCAAATGCTTTCCGTTAATAGCAGGGGCAGTTGGGGTTAGCAGCGAGGAGCAGCAGCAGCCATATGGTACATGTTGGCCAGCCTGCAGCAGCAGCAGCAGCCTTACGGAACATGATGGTTGGCAGCCTGCGGCAGTGGTATGATGGCGACGGTGTCATGATGGAGGCAGCAGCCATACAGAACATGGTGGTCAGCTGGCCGCAGCAGTGGCATGATGGCAGTGGTGGCATAATGGAGACAGGCAGCAACAGTGGCAAGATCTATTCATCAGCCTCAGTCAGGGTAGTGTGAAAATCCTCCCGAATGCACACTTGGTTCATTTTGACAAAAATTCTGTTTTGGACATTGGCGGAGGACAACTTGGTCCATTTTGGTGTCAGCTCGCTCCCCGCAGCTCTAAAGAACCCTTTCCGAGATGACATTAGAGGTTGGGCAAGAAATAAAATGTGATGTGCCAGTTCTGGCCACTGTTCCAGACTGTCTGTCCAGAATTCCATGGTCTCAAGGAACAGGGTATGTGACAGAGACTGGCCAGAGTTTAGGTAGGCCTGAACCTGGGTGTTGAGGAAGAAGCTATCAGCTTGCTGACTGGCCTTAGCCTGGAGTGGCAAGTGGAAAAACTGCTCCATCATGTTAAGGAAACTAAAATGGCTTCTGCTGCAGCTTTTGCTGCTTGTGGAGCGGAGAAGCAGGCATCCATTCAGCAAGCTGCATGCACAGTGTTTCCTGGTAATAATATAATTTGTCCTACCCTTCTGTCCGAGGAAAACATGCCCCCACTTTGCTTTGATATTGAGGGTCTAAAACCATGGCTATTCATTAATCATCAAACTGCTTGATGTCAACGACACTCCTGTCACTGCGTAAGCAATCAAGTATACAAGTAACCATTCTGGCCAGCATGCAAGAGGAGCCACTTCTTTCCAGCTCTGCTCCCCAGATGATTGGTTGTCCTGGCAGGTGCCATCGTCATCATCGTCCTCTTTCTCCTTCACATTCGACTCCTGCAGTGGCAGCTCCTCATCCTCCTCCTCTTTGGCAGATTCCCTTTGTGTACCCAATAGCTATAGGGGGAACAACAAGATGCATCAGCCGTTCTTCCGCCATCATCCCCTGCTGCCTGAGCATTAGCGTCTGTTCTAAGATAAATATGAGGGGGATGAAATAATTCATGCTGCAGTTGACCCTGCTGACAAACTTTAAGGCCAGGGCTTCAGCACTCGACAGAAGTTTCAGATGAGCTGCCACTGCCTGACCTCGAAGCAACACATTGTTGTTATAAGTCACCTCCACAGAGGGTAGATGCATGGCCTATTTCTCCTGGCAGTCTGACACAAAGCATCAGAGGTATTGCTCCAGGGTCTGGTTAGTCCTTTCCATCTGACCGTTGGTCTCTGGGTGAAAACTGGAAGAGAGAGACAAATTTATACCCAACCGGGAGCAGAAAGAACGCCAGAACCGAGAGATGAATTTAACACCTCTATCTGAAACAATATCATCTGGCGCTCCGTGTAATCGAAAGACATGATTCAAAAACAGATCTGCCAATTCTCTGGCCGAGGGCAATCCGGGAAGTGGATTTTACTAAAACGGTCCACCACTACCCAAATTACCGTACTTCCAGAGGACCTTGGCAAATCTGTGATGAAGTCCATGGAGATGTGAGTCCATGGAACCTAAGGAATGGGCAGTGGGAGCAAAGAACCAGAAGGGGCGGACCAAGACGGTTTACATCGAGCACACACACTACATGCCTGGATGTAGGCCTTAACATCCACAGATATACTGGGCCGCCAAACGTGATGTTTAACAAGAGCAAGTGTTTTCTTAACACCCAGATGCCCTGCGAACTTGGAGTTGTGATGCTGTTGGATAACCTTTAACCAAAGGTTAACTGGTACACCCCTCTGGCTTGTTGGGTGGACTTTCTGCCTGTGAAGGCTTCAGAAGAGAGGACAAGTCCTCCATTAACTCTGCAGTCCCTAAGGCAGCCAGAAAACATTTAGTGTGAAGAATAGTCTCTGGCTCAGAGCTCAGAATGAAAGCAGTCTCAGGGAAGCAGCGGGACAGAGCATCTGACTTCACATTTTTAGAACCTGGCTTATACGTAAGGCGAAAATTGAAGCGGGTAAAAAACAATGCCCACCAAGCTTGTCGGGAGTTGAGTCTCTTGGCAGTCTCTAGGTACTGTATATTTTTGTGGTCAGTGTAAACCGTAATGGGATGTTCTGCACCCTCTAGCCAATGTCTCCACTCTTGAAAAGCCAATTTTACTCCCAGAAGCTTTCTATTGCCGATGCCATAATTACACTCGGCTGAAGATAGCTTCTGAGAGAAGAAGGCACAGGGATGTAACCTCTCAGGGACCCCAGAATACTGTGTAAGAATTGCCCCAACACCAACCTCGGAGGCGTCGACCTCAAGGACAAAAGGTTGAGAAGTGTCTGGATGAGTAAGGATTGGCACAGAGCAAAAGGCCTGCTTTAGTGTTTTAAAGGCTCTGTCTGCCTCTCTCGTCTACTTTGAAGGATTAGCTCCCTTCTTAGTGAGGATAGTGAGAGGTACCACTATCTCAGAGAAATTCTTAATAAACTTGATGTAGAAGTTGGCAAAGCCTAAGAAACGCTGCAGTCTCTTCAGATCCTTAGGTCGAGGCCAATCCAAGACAGCAGAAAGTTTGGATGGATTCATAGCCAGTCCTCTTTCTGAGATAATGTACCCCAGAAAAGGCAATTCTGTTACTTCAAACAGACACTTCTCAAGTTTGGCAAAGAGGCGGTTTTCCGATGAGACACCAGATCCGATGAGTTGATTAGTATGTCGTCTAAATAGACAACAACAAATCTACCTAAGAAATCCCTGGGGACATTGTTGATGAACTGGAAGACCACAGGAGCATTACAGAGACCAAAAAGCATAACGAGATGATCGTAATGCCCGTCCCTGGTGTTGAATGCAGTCTTCCATTCATCACCTTCTCTGACACGTAACAAGTTATATGCACCCCTCAAATCGAGTTTAGTGAAGATCTGGGCTCCTGCCCCCTGAGAAAACAAATCGTCAATCAGAGGCAGAGGGTACCGGTTCTTCACTGTGATCCGATTGAGGGCGCGAAAGTCGATGCAGGGTCTCAAGCCTCCTTCCTTCTTCTCCACGAAGAAGAACCCGGCTCCAGCAGGGGAAGTGAATGGACAAATGAAACCCTTCTCGAGATTCTCTTTAATATAATCACGCTGGGCCTGAATCTCAGGCCCAGTGTGTCACGGATGATATTGCAGATAGCTGGAAGTTATGGATAAACATCCGACTGGCTTGATCCCAAACTAAGGAGCATAAAGGTGACCCCTGTAACACCCTAAGAGCTCACCCTGACTGCTAAGCACATGCAAGGATCTCAGAGGTAGACTATTGCATGCCCTCGTACCTAGACTGTGCGACACCTGAAAACCCTATAATAGTGAGGGGACGCGACCACCGGCATCCTGCACTTAATACGGAGGGAGTCAGGGTCACCTAGAATCAAGCCAGCAAAGAAACACAATACAAGAAAGGACTTATCTGAACAAGCAGTAACAGAAGTCTCCAGAAGTGATCACTTCAATCCAGGAAGTAGTATAAACCGCAAAGTGAGGCAGTATGGGAGGGAATATAAAGGGAGGCAATTAGTGTGAATAGGTGACAGCTGGGAGAAGGAAAAGAGATGACAAAGTGAAACCAAAACAAAGAACATCATGCAAGAGGTACAGAAGAACGTCTGCCAGACCTTCTCAGAGAGCTGGCGGTGACACAGTGAGATTATATAGATGTCCTCGGGTGGCATGGTACCTGGCAACAGATCTATGGGACAATCATATGACCCCACATCAGCCCCTTGTGGACTGAACACGTCCTGGAAGTGTTGGTAATGCTGGGGTAATGTACTTAATACTTCTGTGGAGTCTAGTGGGAACTCAGGACATATTCACTGAGTGAGGCATTCAGTACTCCACCGGCAAATCTGACCTGAGCGCCAGTCCACTATCGGATTATGTAGTCTCAACCCAGTGAGACCCAAAATCACTGGAGTGGATGGCATGTCCGGGACTAAAAGGCTTAAGGTCTCCTGATGATCAGACCCCACCGTTAACTGCATCCTGGGCATCATCCAAGACCATCCTGGAGAGGACATCCTTTAATAGCGGCCACCGACAGGGTGGTCTTTGGTTGGATAAGCGGTCGATGCACCAAGACTGAGTCCATAACATTATTTGGAGGTAAATTAACGTGGATAGCTCACCACCTTTCTCTGTATGGCAGAAGTGCTCTAGTCTAAAACTGATCACCCAATCAGTCAGAATATGTAATGGAAATGGATAAGTATAAGACTGGCACTCGCTATCAGGCCCTGCATCAGAACCCGGCATCCCCGGGCAAGTGCCGGGGCCCAATGCTCCTGGGGGGGCCCCCTGAGCTGCTATGAGCACTTCCATCAATACAGATGGGAGCTCTCACTGCTGTCATTTCACTTACGCAGTACCCCCCTGGTGGGCCCTCTGAGCTGCAGAGACTCAGAACACGCCCCCTCTACACAGGACACGCCCCCTCTACACAGGACACATGCTGCCTGAGGAGAGAGACGGAGGGCTGGAGCTGGAGCAGAGAAGTGTGAAGACAGTCTGTGAGTGAGTCTGCACTGTGACTGTCTCTTGTCTGTGGGACAGAAGGGGGGGGACTCTTCGATCGGCTGCTGCTTCATTCTATTTAGTTGTATTACTGTTTCATTAAGCAGTTTGCCTCCATGACACCTGCCCCCCCCCATATCCTGTCCTATCTCATCCTCATGGGGCCCCTGCTGTCTCCTTTCCTCCCTCATGTATCCAGAGCTCCTGTTTCACCCTCCGATCTCCTATTGCTGCCCTGCACAGACCTCCTGCCCCTACTTCTTGTATGAATCCCCCTCAGAGCCCCTTCCACCTACTTGCTGTGTCCACCCCTCCTGTCCATCCAGAGCTCCTGTTTCACCCTCCTATCTCCTATTGCTGCCCTGCACAGACCTCCTGCCCCTACTTATTGTATGAATCCCCCTAAGAGCCCCTTCAACCTACTTGCTGTGTCCACCCTTCCTGTCCCCTGTCTCACTCCTCTGCCTCTCATTATGGTGGCATCTGAACAGCATTCACCATAAGGACCTTCTAACGTCACAGGGTCATGTGACTGTGCCCCCCACCCCGTACTGTGCCCACTTATATCCTGCATTGTGCCCTCTTACCACACCCTGTGCAGTGCCCATAGTCATTCCCTGTACTGTGCCCTCTTATACCCTTTTAAAAAGATACAGATTGCGGTGCTAAGGACCTTTGCGCCACAATCTGTGTCAGAAATATGCCTAATATAGACGTATTTCTATATAATAAATGACCCCCTAATTGTATTATTACTCGGGGGTAGGGCTAATATCTATATTATATAGATTCTACTGTATTATACTGGGCCCTGTATTTCCCTGTAGAAAATGTTCCTTGGGAAGCACAGTCCTCATCCCTGACCACCAGGAACAGACAGCGCTCTGTCAGTACATGGCGGCCTCCCCTCTCTGCCACGCTGCTCCGTTGTGTACTGGGGCTTATTCTGACACTAGGGCTGGGTTCACATCCCATTTGTGCCATCCATTTAATGTATACCAAAAATGCGTACATTAACAGATGCCTCAGACTGATGCCGTACAGTGGCGTCCGGTCACCATACAATCCTCAGACTGATGCCGTACAGGGGCGTCCGGTCACCATACAATCCTCAGACTGATCCCGCACAGTGGCGTCTGGTCACCATACAAGCCTCAGACTGATGCCGTACAGTGGCGTCCGGTCACCATACAATCCTCAGACTGATGCCGTACAGTGGCGTCCGGTCACCATACAATCCTCAGACTGATGCCGTACAGTGGCGTCCGGTCACCATACAATCCTCAGACTGATGCCGTACAGCGGCGTCCGGTCACCATACAATCCTCAGACTGATGCTGTACAGCGGCGTCCGTTCACCATACAATCCTCAGACTGATGCCGTACAGTGGCGTCCGTTCACCATACAATCCTCAGACTGATGCTGTACAGTGGCGTCCGGTCACCATACAATCCTCAGACTGATGCCGTACAGCGGCGTCCGTTCACCATACAATCCTCAGACTGATGCCGTACAGTGGCATCCGGTCACCATACAATCCTCAGACTGATGCCGTACAGTGGCGTCCGGTCACCATACAATCCTCAGACTGATGCCGTACAGTGGCGTCCGGTCACCATACAATCCTCAGACTGATGCCTGTACAGCGGCGTCCGGTCACCATACAATCCTCAGACTGATGCCGTACAGCGGCGTCCGGTCACCATACAATCCTCAGACTGATGCCGTACAGCGGCGTCCGGTCACCATACAATCCTCAGACTGATGCCGTACAGCGGCGTCCGGTCACCATACAATCCTCAGACTGATGCCGTACAGCGGCGTCCGGTCACCATACAATCCTCAGACTGATGCCGTACAGTGGCGTCCGGTCACCATACAATCCTCAGACTGATGCCGTACAGTGGCGTCCGGTCACCATACAATCCTCAGACTGATGCCGCACAGTGGGGTCCGGTCACCATACAATCCTCAGACTGATGCCGTACAGTGGCGTCCGGTCACCATACAATCCTCAGACTGATGCCGTACAGTGTCGTCCGGTCACCATACAATCCTCAGACTGATGCCGTACAGTGGCGTCCGGTCACCATACAATCCTCAGACTGATGCCGTACAGTGGCGTCCGGTCACCATACAATCCTCAGACTGATGCCGTACAGTGGCGTCCGGTCACCATACAATCCTCAGACTGATGCCGTACAGTGGCGTCCCGTCACCATACAATCCTCAGACTGATGCCGTACAGTGGCGTCCCGTCACCATACAATCCTCAGACTGATGCCGTACAGTGTCGTCCGGTCACCATACAATCCTCAGACCGATGCCATACAGTGGCGTCCGGTCACCATACAATCCTCAGACTGATGCCGCACAGTGGCGTCCGGTCACCATACAATCCTCAGACTGATGCCGCACAGTGGCGTCCGGTCACCATACAATCCTCAGACTGATGCCATACAGTGGCGTCCGGTCACCATACAATCCTCAGACTGATGCCGCACAGTGGCGTCCGGTCACCATACAATCCTCAGACTGATGCCGTACAGTGGCGTCCGTTCACCATACAATCCTCAGACTGATGCCGCACAGTGGCGTCCGGTCACCATACAATCCTCAGACTGATGCCGTACAGTGGCGTCCGGTCACCATACAATCCTCAGACTGATGCCGTACAGTGGCGTCCCGTCACCATACAATCCTTAGACTGATGCCGTACAGTGTCGTCCGGTCACCATACAATCCTCAGACTGATGCCGTACAGTGTCGTCCGGTCACCATACAATCCTCAGACTGATGCCATACAGTGGCGTCCGGTCACCATACAATCCTCAGACTGATGCCGCACAGTGGCGTCCGGTCACCATACAATCCTCAGACTGATGCCGCACAGTGGCGTCCGGTCACCATACAATCCTCAGACTGATGCCGTACAGTGGCGTCCGTTCACCATACAATCCTCAGACTGATGCCGCACAGTGGCGTCCGGTCACCATACAATCCTCAGACTGATGCCGTACAGTGGCGTCCGGTCACCATACAATCCTCAGACTGATGCCGTACAGTGGCGTCCGGTCACCATACAATCCTCAGACTGATGCCGTACAGTGGCGTCCGTTCACCATACAATCCTCAGACTGATGCCGTACAGTGGCGTCCGTTCACCATACAATCCTCAGACTGATGCCGTACAGCGGCGTCCGGTCACCATACAGTTCCATGGTAGAAAAACATATACATTAACGTCTGCATTTTTTACTTGACTCTGCAGGATACAAAAACGTGGAGCGCTGCACATTTGTATACATCAAACCGATAGGAAAAACGTGATGTGAACACACATTGGGGGGGAGGGGGGCGAACTAAAATTTGCTGTGGGGCCCAGTCAGTTCTAGCTACATCACTGCACATCTCCTTCTCTGCTCCAGGCCTGGCTCACTGCTGCAGCGGCCGCCGGAGGATAGAAGGAGCGCAGGGAGCTGCGGTTAGTGAATGACAGGACCACCAGCTCCCTTGGAATGATAGGTATGTGAGGGGGCCACTGTGGGGTCATTTATCACACTGTGAGGGCCCCTTACACAGTATAATGACTCCCAGTGCCCCCCATTTAGTATAATACTCTCCCTTTACCCTCCATTTAGTATAATGACCACCAGAGACCCTATTAAATATAATGACCCCTCGTGCCCCCTCCATACAGTATAACCCCCAGTGTGGGGGCGACTGGGGGTCATTATTCTCAATGGTGGGTCACTGTGGGGTCATTATACTGTGAGGGCCCTTTTCATAGTATAATGACCCCCAGTGTCCCCCATTTAGTACAATGATCCCCAATGACCCTCCATTCAGTATAATGACCCCCAGAGCCCCCTCCATACAGTATTCCCCCAGTGTGGGGGCTACTGGGGGTCATTATTCTGAATAGGGGTGACTGGGGGTTAATATTCTGAATGCAGGGCCACAGGTGGTCATTATACAGTGGGGGGGGGATTGGGGGTTCATTATACTGTGTGAAGGGCCACTAGTAGTCATTATACTGTGTGAAGGGCCACTAGTAGTCATTATACTGTATAGGGGCCACTGGGGGTCATTATACAGTGTGGGAGCCACAGGGGGACATGTCAATGTAAATAAATGCCTCATGGGGGCCCACTGGGATTTATCGCCCAAGGGCCCACATGAACCTGAGCCGGCCCTGCTCGCTATGCAGGTCACATCCACAGCATTTAATCTCAATAAAATGAAACTGCGAAATTAAAACAGCAAGAATAATCGCACTGTAAAAAAATATACATCACACTATTAAAACATCACAATTTCCGGAATGGTATCTATAATATAATCACATATAAAATGTCCCATAAAAGTATATAAAAAATGCAAACCACTGGTGGTACGGTCTTATATATGGGGTAAGATCCTCTATGTAAAAAAAACGCCTAAGAAATGGAAATCCTTTCAGCTGGGTATGGTTGTACTACCCAAATCCTGCTTTTATGACCTATATGGAATTTGCTGACCGCAACTGGAAATATAAAAGACAGGAGTCCCTGAAGTTTAGGAATTCCTGTCTATCTCCTGTGAAGGAGTCAGGCAGAGGAATCTTCAGCTCCACTTGGTGTCTTGCGATCGTGATGGGTAATGTGGAAGCTCCTTGGAACAGCTGCTGAACCTCCCCCCATCACATTAGACAGCTGCTCCTGGATTTGAGCTGCAGCGACTGATGGCACATTCGGGTGTCGTTCGGTTAACATATTAGCTGCTCCTGTTAACTCAGCTGTTGGTTGGGCCCACTGTTCTGTAATGCAAGGCACCAATGAAACAGACCAGTGAAGATGAAGTCAAGGGGTTTATTAACAAAATAAACAAAGTCCAGGTAAACTTCACTGGGCAAACATCAGGCAAACAAAAAACAAAGGAAAGCCAGGAGTAGTCCTGATCCGTGCATAAGTCTCTGTGCAACTTGCCAGGTAAACGGATGTGTCACAGAAAGTCCCGGGTCCTGGGTCCCACTGGAATGGATGGAATCCCAGCAAATTTCAGTCAGTAGCTAGCAGTACTGACCTGCACCTGAATAAGGAAGGATAACAGTGGCCACTGACCGACCTGGGAGGCCACCTTTTATGTGCCTGCTAACAAATCCCAGGGCGCCAAGTGTCCAGTCCCCATAGGTCATGATCCTGCCCTACACCTGTGTACAAGGCTTTGGTCGGTCATTAGTCAATTAGACCAACGCCGGCCCCCTAATCTGCTTTGAACTTGCGGCCAGGTGCTATTCCCTTCACTGGTCGGCGAAGCGCATAAGAAATGCGTACGTGCAACCACGTATCACCTTGCGAACATGTTTTCAAACGTAAATGCGGATGCGCGACAGGCTCTGCGAGAGTGTGCGAGCGCGTCGACATGGACACCGGAATGGAATCTGCAATAGGTACCGGAAACAAGCTCAGCAGCAGCGTACTGCCACTAGCCCGGCCAAGCTGTCCCCGAAAACCATGCGGTCTTCCCCTCCAGCGCACATGCAAGCGCATCCCCACGTCGGTTCGCAAAGGGGTCGGAGCTGGTGTATCAATGGATACAGGCGTAACCTGTCCCGCAGGATCCTTTTTGGTCACACCGGAGTGCGAGACAGGTGAGGATCTTGCGTTAAATATGTGAGCTTCCCTGACACAGAGTTTGCAGTTGTATTCTATATGCTATGCTAGATTGATGGTAGAATACGTGCTGTACAGTTTTGTGCTTATTCCACCTATACCCCCCCCCCCCCCAAAAAAAAAATTCTGTCAAAAATGGAAAAAAATGAAAGAAATGTCCTTGCAGGTCGCTGCTTTTGAGGTTTGTAGCAGCTGCAGTTCTACTAGGAGACACAGCCGGCCTCAGCTCCTCACTCCCTGGCTGACAGCTTTCCCTGCCTGTCCCTATTCTACACAATTCTTCTTTCTGATTCTATCCTTTCTGTTCAATGTCCCTGACAGTAGAATACAATGAGCTTGATTGATATTTTTTTCTCCCTGACTCTCTAAGATGTTTTTTCTGTCAGACTCTGTAAGACCCATCCACCCTCATTCACAGCCCAGCACTCGTGCTTTGCCCGTTCTGCTAGGGAACCTCCCTGTCTGCTGCAGCACTGATTGACTCCTCCTTGCTATCAGTCTGGGAGCCAATCAGGGCAAGCCCCCGCCCACTTCCTCTCAGGGTCAGCTGAGAATCCTTCTTTCTCCCTAGTAGGGATGAGCGAACTCGAACTGTATAGTTCGGGTTCGTACCGAATTTTGAGGTGTCCGTGACACGGACCCGAACCCGGACATTTTCGTAAAAGTCCGGGTTCGGGTTCGGTGTTCGTCGCTTTCTTGGCGCTTTTTGAAAGGCTGCAAAGCAGCCAATCAACAAGCGTCATACTACTTGCCCCAAGAGGCCGTCACAGCCATGCCTACTATTGGCATGGCTGTGATTGGCCAGAGCACCATGTGACCCAGCCTCTATTTAAGCTGGAGTCACATAGCGCCGCCCGTCACTCTGCTCTGATTAGCGTAGGGAGAGGTTGCGGATGCGACAGTAGGGCGAGATTAGGCAGATTAACTCCTCCAAAGGACTTGATTAACTGATCGATCTGCAGCTGTGGATCATTGAGCTGCTGATACTCAATTGCTCACTGTTTTTAGGCTGCCCAGACCGTTTGTCAGTCACATTTTTCTGGGGTGATCGGTGGCCATTTTGTGTCTTGTGGTGCGCCAGCACAAGCTGCGACCAAGTGCATTTAACCCTCAATGGTGCGTTTGTTTTTTGGCTAAAGCCTACATCAGGGTGAAGCTGTCACACCAAGTGCATTTAACCAGCAATAGTCTGTTTATTTTTTGGCCATATACTACATCAGTGGCAAGCTGCGCCCGTCACCAAGTGCATTTAACCCTCAGTAGTGTGGTTATTTTTTGGCCATATCCCAGTCGAATTCTGTCACTAAATCCATACCGGTCACCCAGCGCCTAAATACTAGGCCTCAAATTTATATCCCGCTAAATCTCTCGTTACCGCTGTCCTGTTGTGGATGGGCAAGTTATTTAGTGTCCGTCAAAGCACATTTTTTGTTCTGGGTTGAAATACAATTCCCAATTTAGCAATTTCATAATTTAGTGGTTTCTGCTATATCAGAGCTATTTGAAATCTATCCCTAAAAGGGTAGATCATATTGAAGGTGCACATAGGGTCATTCAGAATAACTTCACACACACGCTACTGTGCATTTCCAAGTCTAATTCTGTCAGTAAATCCATACCGGTCACCCAGCGCCTAAATACTAGGCCTCAAATTTATATCCCGCTGAATTTGAATACAATACATTGGGCCAAATAATATTTTTGTTGTTGTGGTGAACGATAACAATGAGGAAAACATCTAGTAAAGGACGCGGACGTGGACATGGTCGTGGTGGTGTTAGTGGACCCTCTGGTGCTGGGAGAGGACGTGGCCGTTCTGCCACATCCACACGTCCTAGTGTACCAACTACCTCAGGTCCCAGTAGCCGCCAGAATTTACAGCGATATATGGTGGGGCCCAATGCCGTTCTAAGGATGGTAAGGCCTGAGCAGGTACAGGCATTAGTCAATTGGGTGGCCGACAGTGGATCCAGCACGTTCACATTATCTCCCACCCAGTCTTCTGCAGAAAGCGCACAGATGGCACCTGAAAACCAACCCCATCAGTCTGTCACATCACCCCCATGCATATCAGGGAAACTGTCTGAGCCTCAAGTCATGCAGCAGTCTCTTATGCTGTTTGAAGACTCCGCTGGCAGGGTTTCTCAAGAGCATCCACCCAGCCCTTCCCCAGCGGTGGAAGACATAGAATGCACTGACGCACAACCACTTATGTTTCCTGATGATGAGGACATGGGAATACCACCTCAGCACGTCTCTGATGATGACGAAACACAGGTGCCAACTGCTGCGTCTTTCTGCAGTGTGCAGACTGAACAGGAGGTCAGGGATCAAGACTGGGTGGAAGACGATGCAGGGGACGATGAGGTCCTAGACCCCACATGGAATGAAGGTCGTGCCATTGACTTTCACAGTTCGGAGGAAGAGGCAGTGGTGAGACCGAGCCAACAGCGTAGCAAAAGAGGGAGCAGTGGGCAAAAGCAGAACACCCGCCACCAAGAGACTCCGCCTGCTACTGCCCGCCGCCATCTGGGACCGAGCACCCCAAAGGCAGCTTCAAGGAGTTCCCTGGCATGGCACTTCTTCAAACAATGTGCTGACGACAAGACCCGAGTGGTTTGCACGCTGTGCCATCAGAGCCTGAAGCGAGGCATTAACGTTCTGAACCTGAGCACAACCTGCATGACCAGGCACCTGCATGCAAAGCATGAACTGCAGTGGAGTAAACACCTTAAAACCAAGGAAGTCACTCAGGCTCCCCCTGCTACCTCTTCTGCTGCTGCCGCCTCGGCCTCTTCTGCTGCTGCCGCCTCGGCCTCTTCCTCCGCCTCTGGAGGAACGTTGGCACCTGCCGCCCAGCAAACAGGAGATGTACCACCAACACCACCACCACCTCCGTCACCAAGCGTCTCAACCATGTCACACGGCAGCGTTCTGCTCTCCATCTCACAAACATTTGAGAGAAAGCGTAAATTCCCACCTAGCCACCCTGGATCCCTGGCCCTGAATGCCAGCATTTCTAAACTACTGGCCTATGAAATTCTGTCATTTAGGCTGGTGGACACAGACAGCTTCAAACAGCTCATGTCGCTTGCTGTCCCACAGTATGTTGTTCCCAGCCGCCACTACTTCTCCAAGAGAGCCGTGCCTTCCCTGCACAACCAAGTATCCGATAAAATCAAGTGTGCACTGCGCAACGCCATCTGTAGCAAGGTCCACCTAACCACAGATACGTGGACCAGTAAGCACGGCCAGGGACGCTATATCTCCCTAACTGCACACTGGGTAAATGTAGTGGCAGCTGGGCCCCAGGCGGAGAGCTGTTTGGCGCACGTCCTTCCGCTGCCAAGGATCGCAGGGCAACATTCTTTGCCTCCTGTTGCCACCTCCTCCTTCTCGGCTTCCTCCTCCTCTTCTTCCACCTGCTCATCCAGTCAGCCACACACCTTCACCAACAACTTCAGCACAGCCCGGGGTAAACGTCAGCAGGCCATTCTGAAACTCATATGTTTGGGGGACAGGCCCCACACCGCACAGGAGTTGTAGCGGGGTATAGAACAACAGACCGACGAGTGGTTGCTGCCGGTGAGCCTCAAGCCCGGCCTGGTGGTGTGTGATAATGGGCGAAATCTCGTTGCAGCTCTGGGACTAGCCAATTTGACGCACATCCCTTGCTTGGCGCATGTGCTGAATTTGGTGGTGCAGAAGTTCATTCACAACTACCCCGACATGTCAGAGCTGCTGCATAAAGTGCGGGCCGTCTGTTCGCGCTTCCGGCGTTCACATCCTGCTGCTGCTCGCCTGTCTGCGCTACAGCGTAACTTCGGCCTTCCCGCTCACCGCCTCATATGCGACGTGCCCACCAGGTGGAACTCCACCTTGCACATGCTGGACAGACTGTGCGAGCAGCAGCAGGCCATAGTGGAGTTTCAGCTGCAACACGCACGGGTCAGTCGCACTACAGAACAGCACCACTTCACCACCAATGACTGGGCCTCCATGCGAGACCTGTGTGCCCTGTTGCGCTGTTTCGAGTACTCCACCAACATGGCCAGTGGCGATGACGCCGTTATCAGCGTTACAATACCACTTCTATGTCTCCTTGAGAAAACACTTAGGGCGATGATGCAAGAGGAGGTGGCCCAGGAGGAGGAGGAGGAGGAGGAGGAGGAAGAGGGGTCATTTTTAGCACTTTCAGGCCAGTCTCTTCGAAGTGACTCAGAGGGAGGTTTTTGGCAACAGCAGAGGCCAGGTACAAATGTGGCCAGACAGGGCCCACTACTGGAGGACGAGGAGGACGAGGATGAGGAGGAGGTGGAGGAGGATGAGGATGAAGCATGGTCACAGCGGGGTGGCACCCAACGCAGCTCGGGTCCATCACTGGTGCGTGGCTGGGGGGAAAGGCAGGACGATGACGATACGCCTCCCACAGAGGACAGCTTGTCCTTACCCCTGGGCAGCCTGGCACACATGAGCGACTACATGCTGCAGTGCCTGCGCAACGACAGCAGAGTTGCCCACATTTTAACCTGTGCGGACTACTGGGTTGCCACCCTGCTGGATCCACGCTACAAAGACAATGTGCCCACCTTACTTCCTGCACTGGAGCGTGATAGGAAGATGCGCGAGTACAAGCGCACGTTGGTAGACGCGCTACTGAGAGCCTTCCCAAATGTCACAGGGGAACAAGTGGAAGCCCAAGGCCAAGGCAGAGGAGGAGCAAGAGGTCGCCAAGGCAGCTGTGTCAATGCCAGCTCCTTTGAGGGCAGGGTTAGCATGGCAGAGATGTGGAAAACTTTTGTCAACACGCCACAGCTAACTGCACCACCACCTGATACGCAACGTGTTAGCAGGAGGCAACATTTCACTAACATGGTGGAACAGTACATGTGCACACCCCTCCACGTACTGACTGATGGTTCGGCCCCATTCAACTTCTGGGTCTCTAAATTGTCCACGTGGCCAGAGCTAGCCTTTTATGCCTTGGAGGTGCTGGCCTGCCCGGCGGCCAGCGTTTTGTCTGAACGTGTATTCAGCGCGGCAGGGGGCGTCATTACAGACAAACGCAGCCGCCTGTCTACAGCCAATGTGGACAAGCTGACGTTCATAAAAATGAACCAGGCATGGATCCCACAGGACCTGTCCGTCCCTTGTGCAGATTAGACATTAACTACCTCCCCTTAACCATATATTATTGGACTCCAGGGCACTTCCTCATTCAATCCTATTTTTATTTTCATTTTACCATTATATTGCGAGGCTACCCAAAGTTGAATGAACCTCTCCTCTGTCTGGGTGCCGGGGCCTAAATATATGCCAATGGACTGTTCCAATGTTGGGTGACGTGAAGCCTGATTCTCTGCTGACATGATGACAGATTCTCAGTCAGGGGACCTCTCTCCTCTGCCTGGGTGCTGGGCCTAAATATCTGACAATGGACTGTTGCAGTGGTGGCTGACGTGAAGCCTGATTCTCTGCTATGATATGAAGACTGATTCTCTGCTGACATGAAGCCAGATCCTCTGTTACGGGACCTCTCTCCTCTGCCTGTGTGCTGGGCCTAAATATATGCCAATGGACTGTTGCAGTGGTGGCTGACGTGAAGCCTGATTCTCTGCTATGACATGCAGACTGATTCTCTGCTGACATGAAGCCAGATTGTCTGTTATGGGACCTCTCTCCTCTGCCTGGGTGCCGGGGCCTAAATATCTGAGAATGGACTGTTCCAGTGGTGGGTGACGTGAAGCCTCATTCTCTGCTATGGGACCTCTCTCCAATTGATTTTGGTTAATTTTTATTTATTAAATTTTTATTTTTATTCATTTCCCTATCCACATTTGTTTGCAGGGGATTTACCTACATGTTGCTGCCTTTTGCAGCCCTCTAGCTCTTTCCTGGGCTGTTTTACAGCCTCTTTAGTGCCGAAAAGTTCGGGTCCCCATTGACTTCAATGGGGTTCGGGTTCGGGACGAAGTTCGGATCGGGTTCGGATCCCGAACCCGAACATTTCCGGGAAGTTCGGCCGAACTTCTCGATCCCGAACATCCAGGTGTTCGCTTAACTCTACTCCCTAGTGCTTTTTTCCGGCCAACATGTGCAGTAAAATGGCGCTATGTTCTGTTTTACTGGATTCATCTGAAAGAAACCTGAAAAGGTTCGGTTTGTCTGTCATGCAAAAAATTGCAAATTTCAGACTGAACCTGGTTCAGTACGAACTGGTTTACTCATCTTTAGTTATTATCTTTCAAAAATTGACCAAGGAAGGACAAGTGGTTATCCAGTGACTGGGTCGTGGTTAGAAAAAAAACCTTTAGCTTTTAACTCTATGATGAATGATGATGTCACCTCTGTTAATATAACAGTGTGTTTTGTCTTTGCAGCTCTCCAGAGAGTGGACCTTCATGTCAGCTATGCCCCCGGACCCCTTCTGGCCACTGATGTTGAGCATGGCTATCTAGTGCAATGGCGGGCACACCAGAGGCCTCTCAGCATGAAGCGCACACGTGTGCAGGAGCTACGCTACATTGCCAATGAACTGGATAACATTGGAGGGGGGGACGATGGCCTGGTGATTGTCATAAACTGCATGGCGCACTTTGTCTTTTTTCCAGTGACATTTTATCTGCAGAGGATAAGAAATATCCGTAATGCTGTTGTGCGGTTATTGGAGCGAAGCCCCCAGACCAAGGTCATCATTAAATCAGGGAACACCGGCTTCTTCTATGAACATGGCAGTGACTGGCTGTCCCTCCAGCTGGACACACTGATGAGGGCAGTCTTCTCAGGACTTCCCGTTGCATTAATAGATGTCTGGCAAATGACCTCCTGTCATTACCTGCCCAAAGGCACCCACCCCCAAGAGATCATAATCAAGAACATGGTGGACTCGATGCTCTCCTACATTTGTCCAGAATAGGTTGGTACAGACAACATTGTGGCAGGAATCCTCATCATCATTTCTAGAACATAGGACTACAAACTCCACCTTGACTGTGCCTAATAGAGGTGTCACACAACTGTTCTGTACAGTATGTTGTGGTGAAGAAAAAAAATACTGGGTTAGACAGAGGAAATAAAGGCTTACTGCTCTTAAAGGGGTTCTCCAGGAATTAAAAAAATTAAAATACTTAAAGGGAACCTGTCACCAGGATTTTGGGTATAGAGCTGAGGACATAGGTTGCTAGGTGGCCGCTAGCACATCCGCAATACCCAGTCCCCATAGCTCTGTGTGCTTTTATTGTGTAAAAAAAACGATTTGATACATATGCAAATTAACCTGAGATGTGTCCTGTCCCCGACTCCTCTCACCTACAGGACTCATCTCAGGGTAATTTGCATATGTATCAAATCGGTTTTTTTACACAATAAAAGCACACAGAGCTATGGGGACTGGATATTGCGGATGTGCTAGCGGCCATCTAGCAACCCATGTCCTCAGCTCTATACACAAAATCCCGGTGACAAGTTCCCTTTAAGTATTACTTTATAAAAAATATATTCCCAAATACCTTTTATTCGTTGTAATGGCTTGTTTTGTCTAGGGAGCAATCGTTAGGAGAAATAAAATGGCCGCTGTCCTATTTGTGCACACAAAACCTGTCCTGATCACACAGGAGGACAAGTTACTTCAGAACTCTGAGCTAAAGCTTCCACAGAGCTGCCTCATCCCCTTCTCTGTTTGTCAGGTATTATGATATTGAATACATCTCATCTTTAGCTTATTATCTGTGGGAATGGAGTTCATGAGTAGACATGAAGTACAGAGAGGAAGAACAAGACAGACTGTGGTAATGGAGACTGCATTACAACTGCTGCTGCTCATTAGCCACATCCCTACCTCCTCTCTGTACTTCATGTCTCCTTATGAACTCCATTCCTACAGAGATTCAGCTGAAGATCGTATCATTTGTATTCAGGATCATAATCCCTGACAAGTAGAGAGGAGGAGGATGATGCAGCTCTTCAGCTCAGTGTTGTGAAGTAACTTGTCCTCCTGAGTGATTAGGACCGGTTTTGTGTAATAATAGGACGGCAGCCATTTTATTTTTCCTAATGATTGCTCCCTAGACAAAACGAGCCATTACAAGTAATGAAAGGTATTTGGGAATATATTTGTAATAAAGTAATACTTAAGTATTTTCATTTTCTTAATTCCCGGAAAACCCCTTTAATAAAGGTAAGTCGAGAGCCAAATGCTCTCGAAATACCATACACCCTTGGCTCAGTGAGTGTATATGTGTTGTCAATGGGGAGAGAGCTAAAAGCTGCTGAAATACTCCTCTGGTGGGAAAAGAAAAGGATTGGGTGTTAAAACTGATACGATTCCTACATTTATATTGTTATCCCAAATTATATAGATGTTTGTATTCATTTGCCAATCACACATGGAAGCCTACAGCTATATCGGGATATTAACCACTTAAGGACCACAGGTTTATACCCCCTAGTGACCAGGCCCTTTTTTACAAATCGGCACTTCACAACTCCAACGGTTTATTGCTCGGTCATGCAACTTGGCACCCAAATGAATTTTACCTCCTTTTCTTCTCACTAATACAGCTTTATTTTGGTGGTATTTAATTGCTGCTGAGATTTTTTGTTTTTCTGATATTAATCAAAAAAGACTGCAATTTTTTTTTAAAATGTGTATTTTTAACTTTTCTGGTAAAATTGTTCAACTATAATTACATTTCTATACAAGTTTGTGTCAGAATTTATTGTGCTTCATGTCTTTGATAAAAAAAATCCTATAAGTGTATATTTATTGGTTTGCGCAAAAGTTATAGCGTTTACAAACTATGGTACAAAAATGTGAATTTCCGCATTTTGAAGCAGCTCTGACTTTCTGAGCATCTGTCATGTTTCTTGAGGTGCTAGAAGGCCAGGATAGTATAAATACCCCCCAAATGACCCCATTTTAGAAAGAAGACACCCCAAAGTATTCGCGGAGGGGCATGGGGAGTTCATGTATGATTTAATTTTTTTCACAAGTTAGCGGAAAATGACACTTTCTGAGGAAAAAAAATTTATAATAAAGTTTCCATTTCTGCTAACTTCTTACAAAAAAAATTAAAAATCTCCCACAGACTCACTATGCCCCTCAATGAATACCTTGGGGTGTCTACTTTCCGAAATGGGGTAATTTGTGGGGTGTTTCTACTGTTCTGGCATTTTGGGCGGGGCTAAATTGTGAGCAACCCTGTAAAGTCTAAAGGTACTCGTTGGACTTTCGGCCCCTTTACGCACCTAGGCTGCAAAAAAGTGTCACATATGTGGTATCGCCGTACTCAGGAGAAGTAGGGTAATGTGATTTGGGGTGTATTTTTGCATATACCCATGCTGGATGAGAGAAATATCTCTGTAAATTTACAACTTTGTATAATTTTTTTTTTTTAAGTTGTCATTTACAGAGATATTTCTCTCACCCAGCATGGGTATATGTAAAAATACACCCTAAAACACATTGCCCTACTTCTTCTGAGTACGTCGATACCACATGTGCGACACTTTTTTGCAGCCTAGGTGCACAAAGGGGCACAAATTCCAATGAGTACCTTTTGGATTTCACAGGGCATTTTTACGCATTAGGTTTCCAAACTACTTCTCACACTTTAGGGCCCCTAAAATACAAGGGCAGTATAAATATCCCACAAGTGACCCCATTTTAGAAAGAAGACATCCCGAGGTATTCCATGAGGGGCATGGTGAGTTCCTAGAAGATTTTTAATTTTTTTTGCACAAGTTAGCGGAAATTTATTATTATTATTATTATTTTTATTTTTTTTTTTTTCTTACAAAGTCTGATATTCCACTAACTTGTGACAAAAAATACAATTTTACAGTCTGCAATCCTGGAGAAGACACAGTATGGGTAAATGTCCGATGTTTTCTTTAACTGATGCTTGCATTTGCACTTTATTGAATGATACAATCCTGATGAACCAATGGACTATATATCCACTGTATGTTTCCTCCAGTGATGTCGTTTTTTATCTTCTGCAGCATTTTCTTTTAATCATGTCTGTAACGTATTTGTGATTTTTTTGTAATAAAGTATTGAATCAGTATAAGCGGTATGGCATTCTCTATGTAGGTTATATAACGGACGATGTGGATGCTCTGAGAAGAGATGAACCCCTGGACTACTGGGTGGGCAGGCTTGACCTCTGGCCAGAGTTTGCACAATTTGCAATGGAACTCTTGGCTTGCCCCGCGTCAAGTGTCCTGTCCGAAAGGACGTTCAGCGCAGCTGGGGGGATTGTGACCGATAAGCGCACTCGCCTAGCTCACGACAGTGTGGACTACCTCACATTTCTAAAAATGAATGAGGCATGGATCTCTGAGGAATTCAACACATGTGATCAGTAGACCATGTTTGATTCAAATTCCTCATGACAGCCACAAATATCCGCCACCACCCATAACAATTTACGGTCCCTGTCTTCGGTAAATACAGCGCCATAAAAGGTCTTTTATGTCCGTTGAATGCATAATTTTGGGGGCCTGTAATGGCCAAACAACTAATTATCCTGTGAATGCCTAATTTACCACCAGCCACAGAATAAAAAATGCTTTGCTTTCAGGGGAACGTCTGTCGGCTAATTTTTGGGGCCTGTAATGGCCGACACTTACTTCAGTATCCTGTGACCACCTAATGTACTACCAACCACAGAATACAAAGTTCTTTGCTATCAGGTGAATGCCTGTTGGCTAATTTTTGGGGCCTGTAATAATAGCAATGGAGCGAGGTGCAGCCATAGCGCAGGGCGGACTGACTTAGGGGGAAGACTGTAGGCTAGGAGAGGGTTAAAGTTGCCGGGATTTGCAGGGCAGGGGGTGGTTATGATTTGGTGGGGAGGAGCTGGGATTTTGGCGGGAGGTATATAAGATAGTGAAGGAGGGGCGTCGGGCCAGTTGCAGCCAGAGCCAGCGTGATTTTAGGTGTCATGGCCTCTTTGGATGAGCTGTTGGCGGCGATGCGGGCCACTGTGAAGGTACATGGGATGGAGTTCCAGCAGCAGTCTATTCAGGCTGCCCTGCACCCCCTTCTCCTCTGGTTGCGTCAGCTCGCGCGGTCAGGGCCAGGAGATCTGTCCCCCTGAGCGCTTAATCCCAGAAGCTACCCCTCGGGTCCACCGACGCATCAGAAGCCCCGCCAGGGACCCTCCGCTGCGGTCTGAGGTGTCCGTGGCCAGTCGGACCCCCAGACACAGCGGGAGGAATTCAGTATTGCGCGGCGGGCCGGCAGGAGAGGGTCGGGATCCTTCCAGACCCGTCTCCCTTACGACAAGCGGGAGGGAGCGTTTGCAGGTGGCGGCATCCCCGCGAGATGTACCGCGCGGGGGGCGAGCCAGTAGGATCGTACCTGATGCTGGGGGAAGTGGTGCGGCCGAGTTGTCTCTCAGCCTGGGCCTGCCTGCGATGGATGCGTTAGTGTCTCCTGCGCCGGGCGGAGGGATCCGAGCCGGCAGCTTCATGTGGAGGCAGGCGTGGAGGCAGGCGCAGTGGCTGGCTTGGATGCGGGTGCGTTGCGGCCCCTAGTGGTGGGTCGGCGACATTGCAGCCGGTCAGACGTCGGTGAGGATACTGTGGCTCCGCCCCCTGAGTGGTGGCATGGATCGGCGGCTTGCGGCTGGATGGCTGCAGAGTCGGTTTCATTGGGGGCAGGAGGGATGGCAGAACTGCGGCCAGATGATGAGGCCCGCCCGGCTCGAATTCGGGTTGTTACCCTCCCCTCGCGTCTGCGCCATGAGGGGGAGGCATCGCGGTTGGAAGAAGGAGAATTGGAGTCTGGAGCGGATGTCACGGCAGGCGGAAGGGACGACTCGATGCTGGAGGACGCCGTGCCATGTGGAGCAAGCTCGCCGGTGCAGATGTCTGTAAGCGGAGCTGCGGCTGCCGGAGGATCTGTCCGGGGACGGCCAGGTGAGATGACGTCATGTCAGATGCCAGTTGGGGGTGCTGTTCCGCATAGTGGGGGGGTTCTGATGTCTTGGCCTGGGAGGTATTGTCTGGGATGCTGTCATTGCTGGGGAAGGGGCGCCGGCGTCCCCGGTGTCGGTTTGGGCGCCTGGGCAGGCAGTGGGGGCTTTGGAGCAGGGGAGGGTGCAAGATTCGGTTAGAATCGGGGATAGTGTCGCCGCAGGTGGTGTGCAGGCCTCAGGGGCTGGGGCAGGGGTTGGAAGTGATGTGGGGGATGGCGTTCGGTTGGCGGACGCAGCAAAAGGGGAAATATATGTGTGTTTTGAAGGGCCGCTGGGGGCTCACTTGAAACAGGAAATTAGGGAGAAGATATGGAGGGATGAATATGTTGAAATATTTTAATTGCTTCCTTTGGAGAAATTTAATTTGGATAGGGGTAAGCCGGATGAGGGAAGAAAGCAAGGCGGTATAGGTTGATCCCACGTACGTTTCAAAACTAGATTCAGGCCTTTGCGATTTTGGCCAGCGTGGTTGGGAAAAAAATCGCCTGAACAGTGCTCTGCACTGTTCTGCTATATGGATGCGATAGGGGAGGCTCATCGGACCTATGGGGGTGTGGCGTGGCTTAGGTATGATGAGCAGTTCCGGCCAGTGGAAGGCGGTCAGGCCTAGCATACGTTGGGATCATAAGGACATTGGTCTCTGGATGCGGTTGATGGCGGCGCCTAGGGGTGGTTCTCAGCCCTTTCGGGGATCGGCCGGGGGTCCCTCGGCCTCGGATGTGCAGGGAGGGGGTAGAAAGGGTTGTTGCTGGCAGTATAACGAGGGACATTGCAGGTTCCTGTCCGATTGCCGGTACAAGCACGAGTGTTCCGGTTGCGGTGGCTCCCATAGTTGGTTGCGATGCTTCAAGCGCAGGAGGGGTAAGGGACCCGAGGCTGTGTAGAAGAGGGGTGACTCCGGTGAGGGTGGAAGAGATGGAGCCTTATTTAAGGAGGTATCCAAATAGGGAGGTTGCTCAGTTGTTGTTGGCGGGGTTTACTGGGGGTTTTCGTGATCCCATGTAGTTCAGTTGGGCTGTGTTTGTCTGCACTGAATTTGTCCTCTGCGTTGCGCCATCCGGGTGTTGTCAGGGAGAAGATTGAGAAGGAGGTTGCTGCCGGCAGGGTTGTAGGCCCCTTTACTGAGTGTCCTTTGCCTGACTTGTGAGTGTCCCCGTTAGGTTTGGTGCCTAAAAGGGAGCCCAATAAGTTTTGGCTCATTCATCATTTGTCCTATCCGCAAGGGGGGTCTGTGAATGATGGGATAGCGGATGAGTTGTGCTCCGTGTCATACACGTCTTTTGATGCGGCGGTGCGGTGGGTTAGGCGTTTTGGGCAGGGCGCCCTGCTTGCTAAGACAGATATCGAGGCTGCTTTTCGGTTGTTGCCCATCCACCCGGATAGTTTGCATTTACTGGGTTTTCAATGGGAGGGTTGTTTTTATGTTGAGTGTTGTTTGCCTGAGGGTTGCGCAATTTCTTGTTTGTTGTTAGAATCATTTAGTTCTTTTTTCGAGAGGGTGTTAAAACAGGAGTTGGGCTGGAATTCGGTGCTGCATTATTTGGACGATTTTTTGTTCTTGGGTCCTGCCGAATCCAGGGTGTTTACTGTGTTGTTGCATACGATGGAGCGAGTGGCTGCGCGGTTTGGCATCCCTTTAGCCGAGGGAAAAACGGAGGGGCCTTCCACGGTTATGACGTTTTTGGGGATTGAAAGTATGGCCATGGAATGTCGGTTACCGGACAACAAGGTGTCTGATTTGTTGGATGAGGTTTTTCTGCGGAGAGCCAAGAAGGTTCAGCTCAAGCGGGTTCAGTCTATATTGGGAAAATTGAATTTTGCTTGCCGTAGTTTGCCAATGGGACAGGGTTTTTTGTCGGCGTTTAGGACTGGCTACGGCGGGGGTTGTTGCCCCTTTTCATTACTTGCGGTTACCTGCTGCGGTAAAGGAGGATTTGGCGGTGTGGGAGAATTTTCTCGGGGAGTATAATGGGCGGTCTATGTGGATGGAGGAAGCGATTAGTAGCGTGGATTTAGAGTTGTTTTCTAATGCTGCGGGTTCATGTGGATATGGTGTTTTTTGCCAGGGTCAATGGAGCTCGGGTGCATGGCCGGTGGAGTGGGAACAGGCTGGTTTCCTTAGCAACTTGGTATTGTTGGAACTTTTCCCCATTGTTTTGGCTACTGAGTTGTGGGGGGATTGGCTCAGGAATCGGCGGGTTCGTTTCTACTGTGACAACATGGGTGGGGTACAGGCGATTAATAGCCAGATGGCCAATTCTCTGCCTGTGTTGAATCTACTCAGGCATTTGGTGTTGCGGGGGCTGCGATTGAATGCATGTTTTGTTGCGGTACATGTTCCCGGTGTAGATAACACACTCGCTGATTCCCTTTCTCGTTTTCAGTGTGATCGTTTTCGCAGCTTGGCCTTGGGGTGTCAGCGGACCTGATTAGGCAGTCACTCAGTAGAGGTACGTGGTCTGCTTATTCGTCAGTGTGGTTGTTGTGGGAGGATTGGCGGGTTGGGGGTTGCAGTTCGGTTGATGAATTTAGGACGCTATTGTTTTTTTGGGTGGGTTCGTGTTATGCTGAAGGTGTGTCGTTTTCTGTTGCGTCTAAGATGGTAGCGGCGGTAGCCTTTTGGTTGCGCTTGCAGGGACTGTATGTGATGACAACCTATATTTGAAGCTGGTCACACATATATATAATGACGCCCAAAGTAAATAAATGCTAAATTGAATTATGGTAAGTCTTAAAAGATATGTCTTTAATGGTATATATTTAAAATGATGGGCTCAACAATTAAACATTGTATCAGAAACCTCTCCTGGAGGACAAAATTATTCCCTGCCCACCTCAGTGAACTGGTCAGGTTTGAAAAAATTGTGGAGCCAGGCGGTGTGAACACTGGCCCACTCGGAGGATTGAGTTGAGAATCAAAAGGTGATAGAGATAAAGAGAGGTGGACAGATACTGGGTCTCAACCCCTATACGTATCCCTATGCTCTGTAATGGATAACCCCCTCCGTCTGACCCTAGATGGCCCTCAGACCTGTTGTTTGACTGCCCAGCTTCGTCGAAGATAAAGGACCAGTCACCTCTAAGGTCAGATGATAGAAAAAGAAAAAGAAAAACAAAGAAACACCATCCCTACGCGTTTCACTGCCATGCGCCAGATCATCAGGGGACTCAGATATAAACTGGACCACAGGTGAGTAGCGACAGGCAGTATGTGCCTATATCAGCATTCCATGTAAGGCTGAAGCAGCATGAGACACAATCCTAGACAGTGTACAATAGGCAGTACTTAACTTGCTGGAACTTCAACTCGGGTCCATGGTCCGCACCTATCCTGCGTATGGCAGTGGCAGCGGGTTATTCGCGCTAGCGTCCTTTTTAAAGGCGCGCGCGTCAGCTAGGCTCCTCCCCCCGTACCATGTGATCAGTCACGTGACCTGTGACGTATCGGGTCGCGTCACTCGTTACCGTTACGTGATCGAGGGCGGTATCAGGCCGTCCATGCTAATGCGGCCATATTCCTCAAAGGTGATTGGTCGCACAGTCGGAGGGGGCTGAGTCATTTGGGTTAACTATAGGTGGCGATGCGGAGGTGAGCCACTCCCACTCCCCACCATAAACCCATATGTAGTATCCTCCTGTCCCAGTTGCCCCCTCTCTTCAGCCGGGGGACTGATTCAATACCCATAAAGGTGATGCCTTTAAAGTTACCATTATGGCTAATTTCAACGTGTTTGGCGAGGGGGGTATCCCTTTTGTTCCTAATGTCTCCGAGGTGTTCCCCCACCCTCCTACGAAGTTCCCTTGTGGTTTTACCCACGTACTCTAATCCACAATGGCAAGTGGCCTTATAGATGACACCCTGAGATCTACAATTCAAAAAATTTCTGATATTGTAGGTCTTGTTGGTAGTGTTACTTTTGAAGGTGCCTCCTTTTTTAATGAAGGGGCAAGCCACGCAACCACTGCAGCGAAAGCAACCCACCGGCGGTTTTAACCAGCCGTCTGTTCGGTCGTTGGTCTCGCTGAAGTGGCTGCGTATAATTCTGTCACGTATCGACCGACCCCTACGGTAAGTAATGTTAGCAAGGGGTGCAACCACATCCTTGACATCTGGATCAAGTAACAAGATGTTCCAATGTTTGGAAATGACATCTCATACCTCTTTGGCTGCCCCATCAAAAGCTCCAATCAGACGAATCTGTTTGTCACCTTTGTCTGTCTTATTAGGGTGCAGCAATTCACATCTACTCCTAGAGCAGGCCTTCTGATATGCTGCCCTCAGGGTCGAGTCGGGATAGCCCTTTTCCTTAAACCTTGTCCGTAAGTCGTTGGCTTGTAGTTTAAAATCTCTCATACTGGAACAGTTCCTCCTCATTCTTAAATACTGTCCTGTGGGGATACCCCTTTTAAGCGGGAGGGGATGATGACTGTTCCAATTGAGAAGAGCATTGGTAGAGGTGGGTTTTCTGTAGGTTTTAGTATGAATCTCCCCTCCTCTCCCTTTCATAATAACCACATCCAAAAAAGGTAAAGTGTCCTTTTGGACCTCTGACGTGAACCGTAGTCCCACATCATTAATGTTGAGGCTGTCAACAAAATGTTGTAGCTGATCAGCCTCCCCATTCCACAGTAGGAATATATCGTCGATGAACCTGACCCACGTCCCCACCTGTGTGACGACATGGGCCAGCGAATCACTGAATACAATATTCTCCTCCCACCAGCCGAGGAACAAGTTGGCGTACGATGGGGCACATGGACTCCCCATCGCCGTGCCCCTGAGCTGGTGGTAGAATACCCCATTAAACAGGAAATAGTTAGATGTCAACGTGAATTCCAAGAGTTTGATGACCAAATCATTATGAGCATAGAATTGTCGGCCCCTAGTCATAAGAAAGGTCTCAACTGCTCTCAAGCCCAAACGATGTGGGATTAAGGAGTATAACGCCTCTACGTCTATTGAGGCCAACCAAGTGTTACCATCAATACACACACCATCCAAGCGCCCGAGAAGGTCGCTAGTGTCCCTAATGTAGGACGGTAAAGTCCTCACAAAAGGGGCCAGGATGAAATCAAGGTAGATACCCACATTTTGTCCCAAGCTATTCACCCCAGCAACTATAGGTCTCCCCTTAAGTGGTGTTGTTCCCTTGTGAACCTTGGGAAGACTATAGAAAGTCGGGATTGTGGGATATTTTTTGAAAAGAAAATCAAACTCTTCTCCTGAGATCAAGCCAGCAGATCTGGCCTCACCCAGGATGTTTTTAAGTGTTGTTTGATAACCAATTGTGGGATCATCTTTAAGTCTTTCGTATGTGTCTTTATCCTTCAACAAATCAAGGCATAGGTTTTTATAGTCTGAAGTGTCCAGAACCACCACATTACCCCCTTTATCAGAGGATTTAATTGTGATGGTCTTGTCACTAGCCAGATTTTCTATCGCCTTGTATTCATCTTTGGAGCAATTGAATCTGGGTTTTTCCAGAGTCATTTTCTCCAAATCTCACGACACTTGGTTTAAGAATACATCAATGCAGGAGGGGTCCCCTGTTGGTGGTGTTCTAGTACTTCTATTTTTCAAAGTGGTAAAGGGCCCTTTATCCTCCTGCATAGTGCAGTCACTCAGGTTAAACAACAATTTGACATCTTGTAAAATATCAGAAGGGATTCCTAATTCTTTACTCTCACGTCTACTGATCAAGGAGAAGTGTTTATGCCATTTAAGTTTTCTGGCAAACAAACTCAGATCCTTGATCCAATTGAACAAATTAAAGAAAGAAGTAGGTGCAAATGATAGGTCTGAGGGCCATCTAGGGTCAGACGGAGGGGGTTATCCATTACAGAGCATAGGGATACGTATAGGGGTTGAGACCCAGTATCTGTCCACCTCTCTTTGTCTCTATCACCTTTTGATTCTCAACTCAATCCTCCGAGTGGGCCAGTGTTCACACCGCCTGGCTCCACAATTTTTTCAAACCTGACCAGTTCACTGAGGTGGGCAGGGAATAATTTTGTCCTCCAGGAGAGGTTTCTGATACAATGTTTAATTGTTGAGCCCATCATTTTAAATATATACCATTAAAGACATATCTTTTAAGACTTACCATAATTCAATTTAGCATTTATTCGCTTGCAGGGACTGGCTGATGTGTCTCGGTGTTTTGTGGTTCAGCAGGCGTTAAAAGGTTACCGGCGGGGGGGGATTCGTAAGGATTCTTTTGCTGTATTGCAGATGTTGTGGGAGAAGGCTGGGTTGGTTTGTGTGTCGGAATTTGAAGTGCTTTTGTTTAGGGCGGCGTTTTAGCTGGCCTTTTTCGGAGCTTTTCGGATTTGGTATCTGCCAGTCGTACGGGTGGTGGTGGTTTGTTGTGGGAGGATGTAAGGTTATGGGACGGTGGTTTTTGCGGTGTGTAATACGCAAGTCGAAAACTGATCAGTAAGGTAGGGGTGTGGTTTTGTGGCTTAGGCCGTTGGGGGGGTCGGTGCATTGTGTGGAGGATTTTTTGGGAGTGCGGCCCGATGGCTCGGGTGCGTTGTTGGTTCACCAGGACAGTTCGCGGTTATCGCGCTTTCAATTTATTTCTGTTTTTAGAAAATGTTTGTTGGCAGCGGGTCTTCCCGTCACTGAATATGCTTCTCATGCATTTAGGATAGGGGTGGCGACTGAGGCTGCCAGGTGGGGGCTTGGGAAGGAGGTTAGTAAACTTATTGGGCGTTGGGAGTCGGATTGTTTTCACTCGTATATTCAACCTCATCTGTTATGATTGATTGTGGGTGGGGTCGTTACCAATGGGATGTGTCATGTTAGGTGGTATTGATACAATAATTGTATTTTGTTTTGGGGGCATTCCTACGTCCACTGGGGGGCCTTACGCGCAGATTTTAGAAGGAATGGACGCCAGTTGGGTTTCCCGACGGAAGAGTTGCTAATCCGGTCTGAGGGGGCTCCTTTGGGGGCGGGTTTTGCCCGAAATTCACATTAATGCCACTTTAGATCGGCCGCCGGATATATTGGTGCTTCATGTTGGAGGCAACGATTTGGGTGTGCGGCGTTCCCGGGATGTTATCCGGGATATCAAGTTAGACGTGCTGCGCTTATTGTCGGAGTTTCCGGATTAGTTGCTTGTATGGTCAGAGGTGGTTGCGAGGTGTTGCTGGCGGTTTGCCAGGTCGGTGGAGAGGATCAATAAGGCCCGAGCGAAGTTGAATAAGGAGATGGGGCGTTTCGTTCGCAGGCAGGGTGGTATTGTGGTGCGTCATTGGGAGTTGGAGGCGGCGTTGCCTCAATTCTTGAGAGATGATGGTGTACATCTGAATGATGTGGGCATGGACATGTGGACTTTAGGTATTCAGGAAGGTTTGGAGACGGCCCTTAAGGTGTGGCGGGATGCCCACAGGTGAGGTGTCACCGGTGGTCGTTGGTGGCTGCTGGAAATAGGACCCTGGGGAGCAATACAATGGTTAGGAGATGCAGGACATGTTGGAGCCTGCATCTCATATGGTTTGTTAATGCCGAGGATGGGGCCCCTGTTTGGGCTACAAGGCCTACAGGGGGGGATACTGGTATACTTCAAGGAGTTGGTGCCCTTGGGTCGGTGAGTGTGGCCAAGGGTAAGGCTTGAAGTGCGAGGTGAGGCGGTGAAGGAGGATACGGCTTGTGACGGCAATAATCAATATATGCCGACACCGTGTGGGCATACAGAATGGAGGTAACGGTGCTAGTACCTAAGCCACACAATAGTTGAGGTGACCGCATTCGTATATGCCAACACCTCAAACACCGATGGCAGACATATAATGTAAAACAGGTATTTCACTACACAGACAGTATGTGCAGCGACAAACAACAAAACAACAGTAAACACAGAATGGTATGGGAGCAAGGGGAAGCCGTGCGACACGGTATACACAAATGCACCCACAGCATAAGGTGCGCGGCGGCACCGCTTGAAAAACCAGGTGTCCTACCGTACAGATGGTGAATAATCCGGACACCTCCTATTTCAATATTTCTGGTCAGGGTGGTCCACTTCGGCGGTTCGGGGGTCAACACACTGTAAAAGGATCACACGGAGATGTTCCTTAATGTCCCTAGTTGGCCCTCGCAGCCCTACAATAGCCCTTAGATCTAACCACGGGGTGTCCCACTGATTGGGCCCCCGTCCGGAACCTAACCCTGGAATTGCGGTCCCTGTATGGCCCTGAAAGGATCCCTACATGCACGTTTCTGAGGCAAAGGAAAGAACCCCTCCTCTCATCAGGGGAATATGTCTAGAATGGGCCAGAAGATGTCAATCATTTGCTGGAGATGATATGGTCAGCAGCAAATGCAGAAAAAAGGCCACCGAGAGCAGTTGCTCTCAGCTGGAATGAAGAGGGAAGAGGAAAGGGGAGCAGATGAGAAGACCCCCTCCCTTCTTGCGGTACGTAGGTTGAGGCCGCAGTCATAAATGTTACCTGGTCTTTACACAGGCGCGCCTTCTCTTTTAAAGCATCGCGTCGGCATGTCCGCACGACGCGCGTCATGATGACGTCAGCCGTCGCCCGATAGGGCGGCTGCCGATGATGACGTCTTCCCTCACATTATACGCATCATGCCCACACACCATGTGAACGCAGCGTGCGCGCATTAGTATACGCGCATCACGCGATGTAATGACGTAATATGATCGCGTGAATGGATGCAGAACGTCTAGGCCGCGCCTGCGTAGAATGATTGCCAGGATCCAATGTGCAGCTTACGCGGGGCAGTGTTTGTGCCTGTGCTATGTCAGAAAAAGACCATTGCACTGGCGTCCACTATTTGCGCTGCATCCTAGGATGCGCTGTTACTTTACTATGTATCATTGCTTTTGTGCTGCCATAGATGATATGCAAAGAAAAGGGGAAAGGGGTCCACAGTGTGCATCGCACAAACATATACATATTGTATCAGATATACACTGTGGATCTATATAGAACAGAGATACGGACAAAACATAGATGTACATTTGGTCCGTACATACAGGCATATTGATGTATGAGCACCGTATAAAAGTGCATCTGTGGGCAACGGGACATATGTCCAACAGATGCACATAACAACCCTGATATGGGTATATATTAATTAGTTAGTAGTATCAGTTGTTTGCTTTACAATTAACCAATTTAAACGAAGGTCTAAGTTGTCGGCAGGTTCTACAAATTACATGATGGAAATCCTCAAACAATCCACGTTAATTCCAGGGGGTGAGGCAAAAAAAAAAAAAAAGAACAAAGTAAAGGGGGGTGAATACTTTTGCTTAGCATTGTATAAATTACAGAGTGTTGGCAAAACATACAAAAGTCATTTACTCATCTACCTGGGCATTTTTTGTCCTGGATCCTTTTTATAAACCCGGGCTGTCTTCTCTTCATGTCTGACCGTTTTTTTATAATGGCCAGATGGCGGTGTTTTACACCCGTTTGGCACCAGATCTCATAGGCCAGCTCCCGCACAATTCTCTGCTTCTCGGCGTGGGACCGGGTTCGGTCATATCCCCGCCGCAACATCCGCTACAAGATAAAAATGCAAGCATATAATCCCCATTTTTAACAATAATAGTATTGAAAATAATTTACTCAAGTAAACTGCAAAAAGTATTTAATGCTTTGAAGTGGAAATATTAGATTTAGGCCGCCTGCACATGGGCGTCTTATTCACAACTACGGACCGTACAAACCCATCCTGCCGTCCAGCAGAGTGGACAAGCGCACGGCGTCATTGGTTGCTAACTTGCTATGACAGCGTGCACTTCCGGTCACCACCACTGTACCGCTGATACTTGGGGTACAGGATAATGACTCTGACACTCGGGGTACAGGATAATGACTCTGACACTCGGGGTACAGGATAATGACACTGACACTCGGGGTACAGGATAATGACACTGACACTCGGGGTACAGGATAATGACACTGACACTTGGGGTACAGGATAATGACACTGACACTCGGGGTACAGGATAATGACTCACACTCGGGGTACAGGATAATGACTCACACTCGGGGTACAGGATAATGACACTGACACTCGGGGTACAGGATAATGACTCACACTCGGGGTACAGGATAATGACTGACACTCGGGGTACAGGATAATGACTGACACTCGGGGTACAGGATAATGACTCTGACACTCGGGGTACAGGATAATGACTCTGACACTCGGGGTACAGGATAATGACTCTGACACTCGGGGTACAGGATAATGACTCTGACACTCGGGGTACAGGATAATGACTCTGACACTTGGGGTACAGGATAATGACACTGACACTTGGGGTACAGGATAATGACACTGACACTTGGGGTACAGGATAATGACACTGACACTTGGGGTACAGGATAATGAGACACTGACACTTGGGGTACAGGATAATGAGACACTGACACTTGGGGTACAGGATACTGACACTGACACTTGGGGTACAGGATACTGACACTGACACTTGGGGTACAGGATACTGACACTGACACTCGGGGTACAGGATAATGACACTGACACTCGGGGGACAGGATAATGACACTGACACTTGGGGTACAGGATAATGGCACTGACACTCGGGGTACAGGATAATGGCACTGACACTCGGGGTACAGGATAATGGCACTGACACTCGGGGTACAGGATAATGGCACTGACACTCGGGGTACAGGATAATGGCACTGACACTCGGGGTACAGGATAATGACACTGACACTTGGGGTACAGGATAATGACACTGACACTCGGGGTACAGGATAATGGCACTGACACTCGGGGTACAGGATAATGGCACTGACACTCGGGGTACAGGATAATGACACTGACACTCGGGGTACAGGATAATGACACTGACACTCGGGGTCAAGGATAATGACGCTTACACTCGGGGTACAGAATGATGACACTGACACTCGGGGTACAGGATAATGAAACTAGCATTTCGGTTACAGGATTATGATACTGACACTTAACTGAAACAGTTTAGTGTCATCTTGTGGCCAAATGGATGACAATAAATGACACGAATGAATCAAGGCGAGATTTACACCTTTTAGGCAATAAAACAGTGATTGCTGATTTATATTATTTCTTAAACTCATCGAGCCGGGACGTGAGGTATAAATAACACGATCAAAGGAAAAAGTGCGGTCCGTGTCAGCCGGGAGAAAACGAGTTCAGTGCTTAATAAGAAGACTGAACTAACATGATGAAAGGGTGAAACATTCGGGAGGATAAAAGGTTTACACTGATTGGAAAAATGATCTATTAGTGAAAATGTCAGAGGATAAAAGAATCCCAACCCTGAGACAAGTCGTATATTAGCAAGGAACGTCTGTGATGTAGCAGAGCCTGGTCAGTATCCATGCAGATATATAGACGATTCCCCTCCTCCGTAGTTGTATATATGAGCTGGTGATGGGCGAGACCTCTGTAGCGGGTTGTAGTAAGTGACTGGAAGGAATCGGAGTGTATATATCCATACTGAAATATATTCTCGAGGGGGGGGTTAAAAACTTTAAATTGGTTTCAGATGCTTCATTCAGTCCTCGAGGGTTTAATGTATCTACAGTAAGTTATACATCCAGAACATTTCCAAGTTTTATAACTGCTGGAAACTGTTCTGGATGTTCCTAGAGGTCTGGTCATTAGACGGTACTAAAAACCAGAACATAACAGACAAATTCAGAGCCAGTGAGGGACGGATTGATGGTGAAGACGTCCCCTGATATCTGCTGCTGATTGTTTTACCAAAATGTGAAAAAAAATGAAAGGGTCTGAGGACTTTCTGAATGCATCGTAGCTGCTGGGAATGCTGAGAAGTGGACGTACATCTCCTGCCTAGCTCTGGGATTGAACACTAGAGTTAACTGTAAACCATGGAGAACATTCTGGATTGTCACAGGGAGGGGAGAAATGGGCGAGCTTCCAACCCCACTCACCACTAGTGTTCTGGTCAGTCCCAGCTGAAACCCTGTGTGTGAAGGTGAATTCTTCATGTGACAACTGCTTCCACGTGGCACCAGTGGCATCTCTAGCTTTCAAATTTTTTTGGGGGGGGCACACTGGGTGCCAGGACAAAAGTAGGGGGGGGGGGCAGCTATAGCAACGATACATTTACACAAGTATGCTTAAAAATGCTGCAATACTTTACCCAATACCTAAAACTGCAACAGGGAAGAAAAGTCCTGCTGTCTGTGGTTTAAAAATAAAATAAAAAATCACTCAGATTTCAACATGTCCTAGTTGCCTGTGAATGACACTGTTATAGGGAGGGGGATCTGTGGATGACACTGCTATGGGGGGATCTGTGGATGACACTGTTATGGAGGGAGAAATGGGGATGAAATTCTTATCGGGTGGATCTGTGGATGCCACATACCATATATAGCATCTTATGCTATATGTGTCATCCACAGATCCACCCGATAAGAATTTCATCCCCATTTCTCCCTCCATAACAGTGTCATCCACAGATTCCCTCACTATAACAGTGTCATCCACAGACCCCCCTCCCTATAACAGTGTCATCCACAGATTCCCTCACTATAACAGTATCATCCACAGACCCCCCCCCCCTATAACAGTGTCATCCACAGATCCCCCTCCCTGTAACAGTGTCATCCACAGATCCCCCTCCCTATAACAGTGTCATCCACAGACCCCCCTCCCTATAACAGTGTCATCCACAGATCCCCCTCCCTATAACAGTGTCATCCACAGATCTCCCTCTCCGCCTCTTACAGTAGTGTATATTTGACATTTCTAAACTGTAATCCATATCCTGCAGTAACTTTAACTTTAAATCAGGATTAAGCGGCCGCTCATCTCTACTAGTACCTTAACCTTACACCACTCAGCTAGTTTCGGTAACAGGGCCAGGCTACAGCCTACAGGTACTGCCTGTTAGTTGTTACCGAGCTAGTGCTGATTTCTACAGGTCAAAGCATACGGATTACAGTATAGAAGAAATGTACACTCCTGGGAGCGGTCCAGTGGCGGATCCAGAGCCTGGTCTCGGAAGGGGCACTTCCAGAATATTTTCTGTCTGCAGCCACAAAACAATGGTGCTTATGGAACAGACTACACAGTGTGGCGGTATAATGTATATTGTGTGGCACAGTGTAGCGGTATACTGTATATTGTGGGGCACAGTGTAGAGGTATACTGTATATTGTGTGGCACAGTGTAGAGGTATAATGTATATTGTGTGGCACAGTGTAGAGGTATACTGTATATTGTGGGGCACAGTGTAGCGGTACACTGTATATTGTGTGGCACAGTGTAGAGGTATACTGTATATTGTGTGGCACAGTGTAGAGGTATAATGTATATTGTGTGGCACAGTGTAGCGGTATACTGTATATTGTGGGGCACAGTGTAGCGGTATAATGTATATTGTGGGGCACAGTGTAGCGGTATAATGTATATTGTCTGGCACAGTGTAGAGGTATACTGTATATTGTGTGGCACAGTGTAGCGGTATACTGTATATTGTGTGGCACAGTATAGCGGTATACTGTATATTGTGGGGTACAGTGAAGAGGTATACTGTATTTTGTGTGGCACAGTGTAGCGGTATACTGTATTTTGTGTGGCACAGTGTAGCGTATACTGTATATTGTGGGGCACAGTGTAGAGGTATACTGTATATTGTGTGGCACAGTGTAGAGGTATACTGTATATTGTGGGGCACAGTGTAGCGGTATACTGTATATTGTGTGGCACAGTGTAGAGGTATACTGTATATTGTGTGGCACAGTGTAGCGGTATACTGTATATTGTGTGCACAGTGTAGAGGTATACTGTATATTGTGGGGCACAGTGTAGCGGTATACTGTATATTGTGTGGCACAGTGTAGCGGTATACTGTATATTGTGTGGCACAGTGTAGAGGTATACTGTATATTGTGTGGCACAGTGTAGCGGTATACTGTATATTGTGGGACACAGTGTAGAGGTATACTGTATATTGTGTGGCACAGTGTAGCGGTATACTGTATATTGTGGGACACAGTGTAGAGTTATACTGTATATTGTGCGGCACAGTGTAGAGGTATACTGTATATTGTGGGGCACAGTGTAGAGGTATACTGTAATATTGTGGGCACAGTGTAGAGGTATACTGTATATTGTGTGGCACAGTGTAGAGGTATACTGTATATTGTGTGCACAGTGTAGAGGTATACTGTATATTGTGGGGCACAGTTAGTACTGTATGTGCGGTAGATTACTGTATATTGTGCGGCACAGTGTAGAGGTATACTGTATATTGTGTGGCACAGTGTAGAGGTATACTGTATATTGTGTGGCACAGTGTAGAGGTATACTGTATATTGTGGGGCACAGTGTAGAGGTATACTGTATATTGTGGGCACAGTGTAGCGGTATACTGTATATTGTGTGGCACAGTGTAGAGGTATACTGTATATTGTGCGGCACAGTGTAGCGGTATACTGTATATTGTGGGGCACAGTGTAGAGGTATACTGTATATTGTGCGGCACAGTGTAGAGGTATACTGTATATTGTGCGGCACAGTGTAGAGGTATACTGTATATTGTGTGGCACAGTGTAGCGGTATACTGTATATTGTGGGGCACAGTGTAGAGGTATACTGTATATTGTGGGGCACAGTGTAGAGGTATACTGGTATATTGTGTGGCACAGTGTAGAGGTATACTGTATATTGTGGGGCACAGTGTAGCGGTATAACTGTATATTGTGGGGCACAGTGTAGAGGTATACTGTATATTGTGGGGCACAGTGTAGAGGTTATACTGTATATTGTGTGGACACAGTGTAGACGGTATACTGTATATTGTGTGGCACAGTGTAGAGGTATACTGTATATTGTGTGGCACAGTGGTAGCGGTATACTGTATATTGTGGGGCACCGTGTAGCGGTTACTGTATATCTGTGGGGGGCCAGTGTAGCGGTATACTGTTATATTGTGTGGCACAGTGTAGCGGTATACTGTATATTGTGTGGCACAGTGTAAGAGGTATACTGTATATTGTGGCACAGTGTAGAGGTATACTGTTATTGTGGGCACAGTGTAGAGGTATAATGTATATTGTGTGGCACAGTGTAGAGGTATACTGTATATGTGGGGCACAGTGTAGCGGTATACTGTATATTGTGTGGAGCACAGTGTAGCGGTATACTGTATATGTTGGCACAGTGAAGAGGTATACTGTATATTGTGTGGCACAGTGTAGAGGTATACTGTATATTGTGTGGCACAGTGTAGCGGTATACTGTATATTGTGGGGCACAGTATAGGTCTACTGTATGTGTGGCTACAGTTGAAGAGGTATACTGTATATTGTGTGGCACAGTGTTAGCGGTATACTGTATTGTGTGGCACAGTGTAGAGGGTATACTGTATATTGTGTGGCACAGTGTAGCGGTATACTGTATATTGTGTGGCACAGTGTGAGGTATACTGTATATTGTGGGGCACAGTGTAGCGGTATACTGTATATTGTGTGGCACAGTGTAGCGGTATCTGTATATTGTGTGGCACAGTGTAGCGGTATATGTATATTGTGTGGCACAGTGTAGAGGTATACTGTATATTGTGGGCACAGTGTAGAGGTATACTGTATATTGTGTGGCACAGTGTAGCGGTATACTGTATATTGTGGGCACAGTGTAGAGGTATACTGTATTGTGGGCACAGTGTAGAGTATACTGTATATTGTGGGCACAGTGTAGAGGTATACTGTATATTGTGGCACAGTGTAGAGGTATACTGTATATTGTGGGCACAGTGTAGAGGTATACTGTATATTGTGGGCACAGTGTAGAGGTATACTGTATATGTGGGCACAGTGTAGAGGTATACTGTATATTGTGGGCACAGTGTAGAGGTATACTGTATATTGTGTGGCACAGTGTAGAGGTATACTGTATATTGTGGGCACAGTGTAGAGGTATACTGTATATTGTGGGCACAGTGTAGAGGTATACTGTATATTGTGTGGCACAGTGTAGAGGTATACTGTATATTGTGGGCACAGTGTAGAGGTATACTGTATATTGTGGGCACAGTGTAGAGGTATACTGTATATGTGGGCACAGTGTAGAGGTATACTGTATATTGGGGCACAGTGTAGAGGTATACTGTATATTGTGCGGCACAGTGTAGAGGTATACTGTATATTGTGGGCACAGTGTAGCGGTATACTGTATATTGTGGGGCACAGTGTAGAGGTATACTGTATATTGTGGGGCACAGTGTAGAGGTATACTGTATATTGTGGGGCACAGTGTAGAGGTATACTGTATATTGTGGGGCACAGTGTAGAGGTATACTGTATATTGTGGGGCACAGTGTAGCGGTATACTGTATATTGTGTGGCACAGTGTAGAGGTATACTGTATATTGTGTGGCACAGTGTAGAGGTATACTGTATATCGTGTGGCACAGTGTAGCGGTATACTGTATATTGTGCGGCACAGTGTAGAGGTATACTGTATATTGTGCGGCACAGTGTAGAGGTATACTGTATATTGTGCGGCACAGTGTAGCGGTATACTGTATATTGTGTGGCACAGTGTAGAGGTATACTGTATATTGTGTAGCACAGTGTAGAGGTATACTGTATATTGTGGGGCACAGTGTAGAGGTATACTGTATATTGTGGGGCACAGTGTAGAGGTATACTGTATATTGTGCGGCACAGTGTAGAGGTATACTGTATATTGTGCGGCACAGTGTAGCGGTATACTGTATATTGTGGGGCACAGTGTAGAGGTATACTGTATATTGTGGGGCACAGTGTAGCGGTATACTGTATATTGTGTGGCACAGTGTAGAGGTATACTGTATATTGTGGGGCACAGTGTAGGCTATATGTGTATAATAAACTAATTTCACATGGAAACGTACAGTTACTTGGCCCTTGGGGGTCTCGGACGCCACTTCCACACTTTGGCCGGGGGCTCGGCGGAGCTGATGTTGTGTTTTATCCTAATCACAAATATTTCATAATAAAGATTTGGAGAAGGGGCAGAGGGATAGAAGAGCAGGGAGAGGCTGGTGCTGCTAAGAGGGGGTGATACCATGGGGGGAGTAATAAAGCCCACTATAATGCCATCCCAGTAGAAATAATTGTCCTTATAATGTGACAGTGCAAAATCTACCCCCTTGTAATGCCTTCAGTTGAACTAATGTACCCATAATGTGCCAAGTATAAAATACCCCTATATAGTGCCCCAGTAAATTCCCCCATAGTGCTCCTCTCTCCCTTCCTTTTAGTGTCCCCAATAATGTACCAGTATAAAATGCCCCATATGTTGTGCCCCAGTAGATGCCCTCAGTGTCCCCCAAAATTTGAAAGTATAAAATAACCCTTCTTAGTGCCTCCCGTAGATGACTCCATAGTACTCCTCTCCCCCCTTCCTCATAGTACCCACCATAATGTGTCCCAGTATAAAATGCTACTGTAAAGAGCCCCCCATTTAAAATACCCCTTCTTTGTGGCCTCAGTATATGCCCCTATAGTGCCCACCAATAATGTGCCAGTAATAGGTACCCCCAATAACGTGCCAGTAATAAGTGCTCCCAATAACGTGCTAGTAATAAGTGTCCCCAATCACGTGCCAGCAACAAGAGCCCCCAATGTGCCATTAATAAGAGCCCAGCCCCTCATCACGTGCCAGTAATAAGAGCCCCCCCAATGTTCCAGTAACAAGAGACCCCAATCATGTGCCAGTAATAAGTCCCCCATCATGTGCCAGTAATAAGCCCCCATCATGTGCCACTAATAAACCCCCATTATGTGCCAGTAATAAGCCCCCCATCATGTACCAGTAATAATCCCCCCATCATGTGCCAGTAATAAGCTCCCCATCATGTGCCAGTAATAATACCACCATCATGTGCCAGTAATAAGCCCCACATCATGTGCCAGTAATAAGCCCCCATCATGTGCCAGTAATATGCCCCCCATCAAGTGCCAGTAATAAGCCCCCCATCAAGTGCCAGTAATAAGCCCCCCATCATGTGCCAGTAATAAGCCCCCCCATCATGTGCCAGTAATAAGCCCCCCCATCATGTGCCAGTAATAAGCCCCCCAACATGTGCCAGTAATAAGCCCCCATCATGTGCTAGTATTAAGCCGCCATCATGTGCAAGTAATAAGCCCCCCATCATGTGCCAGTAATAAGCCCCCCATTATGTGCCAGTAATAATCCCCCACATCATGTGCCAGTAATAAGCCCCCCATCATGTGCCAGTAATAAGACCCCATCATGTGCCAGTAATAAGACCCCATCATGTGCCAGTAATAAGCCCCCCATCATGTGCCAGTAATAAGCCCCCATCATGTGCCAGTAATAAGCCCCCCATCATGTGCCAGTAATAAGCCCCCTGCCCATCATGTGCCAGAAGAGGAGAAGAAGCTGTGGATATATCTGCTACATGAGGAGAGGTGTGTGAAGGGAGAGGCAGAGCAATGCTGGGAGTTGTGGTTATTTAACTGGGACTGTATGTTAGGGCTGAAGGGAGGGATGTTATTTGCATGGGACTTTATGTTGGAGTGGGGTGGAGTAACATAATAAAATAGTATATAAGGCCAAAAAAAGCCCTCTGTCCATCCAGTTCGGCCTGCAAGTTTATCCAGAGGAAGAAAAAAAAAACCTTGTGAGGTTGAAGACAATTTTCCTCACTTTAGGGGAAAAATTCCTTCCCGACTCCAATCAGGCATCAGAATAACTCCCTGGATCAGCGACCCCTCTCTAGAAGCTATAGCCTGTAATATTATTACACTCCAGAAATACATCCAGGCCCCTCCTGAATTCCTTTATTGTATTCACCATCACCACCTCCTCAGGCAGAGAGTAATGTTATTTACATGGGACAGAATATTGAGGGGGTGAGGTTATTTACATGGGACTGCATGTTGGAGGTAGCTGGGGCAGGGTGATGTTATTTATTATGTGTACTTTTATTTACATGGGACTCTATGATAGAGAGAGGGAAATAATGTTATTTACATGGGACTGTAGGGTGGAGGGGCTGAGGAATTATAATTTCTGAACATACAGCCCCGTAAGTAATGATTCACCTCTACGAGTGTCTGTGTGCAGCTGTACAGACATGACACATTATACTGCTATAATGGGGCTGACAGTAATTACAGGGTTAACACGTGACCTGCCCAGTGTGAAAATTGCAGATGCCTCACCAGTAACCATCACCATAGACGACACAGAACAGAGTATATTCTCCATCACAGACCACCCCAGGGCATGATGGCCGACAGCAGGGAGCACACAGGCACCGACCCCGGAAAACAGAAGGGTGACACCCGGATATAAAGAGATTTACACAAGAAGAACTAGGACGCTCTGTTTAACGAGAAATACCTTAAGCCTGTCACTACAGAAAGGTGGAGATAACTATGAAGAGATGCCGAGCAGGACGGTGGAGAAGAAGGGTAGGTCTGGATAGCAGAGGAGAAGGGACTCTCTGCCAGAATACACAGTGAGGTGATCGGATGCACTTCTCAGGATTCTGACCGAAGGGGGAGCCACAACCTCAAGAAGCCGACTGAAGACCAATGAAACCATCATGACCAGGAGAAAGACCTTCCACCGAGCCCTGTGCCTCTGGCTCCTCATCATACTCATCATCACTGGGGTAAGAGGGCTGATTATTATATTATCTGTGAGCTGACCGGGGGGACCCCAAAACCAGGAGATGCAAAGAAAGAAGGAACACCAAATCCATTACCTGGAAATCACTGAGCTCCTCAACTAGTATAACCAGACTGAGAGCAACATCACTACCCTGTACCCCAAGTGTCAGTGTCATTACCCTGTACCCCAAGTGTCAGTGTCATTACCCTGTACCCCAAGTGTCAGTGTCATTATCCTGTACCCCAAGTGTCAGTGTCATTATCCTGTACCCCAAGTGTCAGTGTCAATATCCTGTACCCCAAGTGTCAGCATCATTATCCTGCTACATGAGGAGAGGTAAGTGAAGGGAGAGGCAGAGCAATGCTGGGAGTTGTGGTTATTTAACTGGGACTGTATGTTAGGGCTGAAGGGAGGGATGTTATTTACATGGGACTTTATGTTGGAGTGGGGTGGAGTAACATAGTAAAATAGTATTGTAACGGACCGTTTCAGCAGACAAGGGGTTAAAATCCGTTTAGGCGATATGCCCCTTTCTGAGAGACAGGCACAGCAACTGCAGAACACCAACCTCCCGAACTGGATACAAAATAGCACTCCAAACTGGAACCTCACAAATAGCTGCCGGCAGCCGAACAGGAAAAGCGTACAGTCAGCTTACACTCCTGGCAATCAGTCTCTAACAGCATATAGGGAATATCCCCAATAACGAGACAAGGCTCCGTCTTGAGGGTCTAGCAGTGGTCTGACGTGCTGGCACACCCAGCCTGGTTTTTATTACAGTTGTTGCAAATACAGAACAGATACAACACATCCCCACAATGCATCATGGTTTCCTCCTCTCTGTCCCAGAGACAACCGAGGGCAATCCAATTATCTCTCAGGACAAAAGGGAGATCACCAATACACATGTGGAGACAACAGGACAGACATCACCATTTAAACACACAATGGGACAATAGAAACACACCCACACAAAATCCTCCCCTCTGCCGGTGATGACCATTGAACACAATGACGAATATAATTATCAAAGGCAGAGAAATACAGTTTTATAAAACATATCACAGGAACCCCAAAACATGCAATAACCCCATAACCAATATATCATCGGAACCGGGGGATCTGGGTGAACCACATGTCCAAAATTCACCCACATCCGTTCAGTAGTTTGGAAGATACAGTTACACTGAAAATATACAAGTTATACCGAAAATAGTCACTAATAAATGTGTCCCCTGTTTGGTAGTTTCACACTACTGAATAATGTCTCTGTGCACCAAATACAGGCAAGATAGCACCGTGTGGAAAGTCAGAACAGTGTCTGTGAGGTAAAATGGCCGCTATCTATTGTTCTCACCATGTGCTTCATCCAAGCAAGTAAGGCAAGGGATGCAATCCAGGGACAGAGGGCTCCGTCCCAAGTGCCTTAAGACCCAATAACTTAAGGGACCATAATCCCAGGGCAGGAGGCTGGTAAACAGCCCCCTCCAAAACACCGTGGCGAGGTTGGTTTCGCCACACATCCCCCCCCCCCCAGGGAAGACTAACCAGATACCTGACCTCACGCCGGTCGGTACCTGAGTTAGTGTGGCAGCCCACCCACAACCCAATACTGGACCTGCTGAATTTCGTAGCCTGTCTCTGTCCAGTGAATCCACCAAGATTATATTGGTAGCTGGTACTCCCGGTCTCTGAGTTGCTTCCTGGCTTGGAGTGGAGGTTGCTTTGTGGGCAGGGATCAGCGGGACTCTGCCCTGGTACCAGCGCTACCATGGAAGAAGCCTGGTTGGAGTCTGGTTGTTGGAGGGGAAAACCGACTGTCTCCCCTTTGGCTAAACTGCCCTGTTGCTGGGGGACAGGAACAACTGTCCCTACCCCCTGTGCTGTAAGTGCAGAGACCACGGTCCCATCTGCACAGTTGTGGGGCTTACTGTCTCCCCCTGGTGCGTTAAGCTGCCGCTGGGGAGAGGGGGTAACGAGCTCCTCTCCCATACATACTTCCAGCCGCTGGGGAGGGCGACCGACCGCCTCCGCTCACAATACAGTGTCCTGCTGCTGGGGAAAGGAGACTGGGCTCTCTATTCCCTGTAGGATACTCTGCCGCTGGGGGACAGGACCGACTGTCTCTGCCCCCTGTAACTCCGTCTGCCACTGCGGAATGGAAACTCGGCTCCCAATTCCCAAAAAATCATGCTGCTGCTGGGGGGCAGGAACAACTACCTCTGCCCCCTGTAACTCAGCCTGCCGCTGGGGAGGGAGGCCGCTGCTCTCCTCTCCCTGCACTTCACACTGCCGCTGAGGAATGGAGACTGGGCTCCCACTGTCCCGCAACCGTAACTTCCGATGGAGGTCCACCCAACGTGGCAGCTGACCGTCACCTTCTGCCCGGTATAATAGGGTCTTAGACACTAGACTCCTCACGAACTTCACGTATTTCTCAGCTGGATTGGGTCCGAAGAAGTTCAGCCGCAACCACATCATACGGTCAAATTCCTCAACAGAGTATCTGTACTCCACTGCTGGTTCCATCCTGGTGCTTTTAGGGTCACTGTACTGAGACATGCGTTGCCCTTAAATTGTAGAATCCACAGAAATGGTGTCTCCTGTAGCTGTCCTTCTGGCTGTAGGAATGATCCCGCTGCTTGCCACCAATGTAACGGACCGTTTCAGCAGACAAGGGGTTAAAATCCGTTTAGGCGATATGCCCCTTTCTGAGAGACAGGCACAGCTACTGCAGAACACCAACCTCCCGAACTGGATACAAAATAGCACTCCAAACTGGAACCTCGCAAATAGCTGTCAGCAGACGAACAGGAAAAGCGTATCAGTCAGCTTACACTCCTGGCAATCAGTCTCCAACAGCATACAGGGAATCCCCCCAATAAGGAGACAAGGCTCCGTCTTGAGGGTTAGCAGTGCTCTGAAGTGCTGGCACACCCAGCCTGGTTTTTATTACAGTTGTTGCAAATACAGAACAGATACAACATATCCCCACAATGCATCATGGTTTCCTCCCCTCTGTCCCGGAGACGACCGAAGACAATCCAATTATCTCTCAGGACAAAGGGGAGATCACCAATACACATGTGGAGACAACAGGACAGACATCACCATTTAAACACACAATGGGACAATAGAAACACACCCACACAAAATCCTCCCCTCTGCCGGTGATGACCATTGAACACAATGACGAATATAATTATCAAAGGCAGAGAAATACAGTTTTATAAAACATATCACAGGAACCCCAAAACATGCAATAACCCCATAACCAATATATACTCGGAACCGGGGGATCTGGGTGAACCACATATCCAAAATTCACCCACATCCGTTCAGTAGTTTGGAAGATACAGTTACACTGAAAATATACAAGTTATACCGAAAATAGTCACTAATAAATGTGTCCCCTGTTTGGTAGTTTCAAACTACTGAATGATGTCTCTGTGCACCAAATACAGGCAAGATAGCCCCGTGTGGGAAAGTCAGAACAGTGTCTGTGAGTTACAATGGCCGCTATCTATTGTTCTCACCATGTGCTCCATCCAAGCAAGTAAGGCAGAGGATGCAATCCAGGGACAGAGGGCTCCGTCCCAAGTGCCTTAAGACCCAATAACTTAAGGGACCATAATCCCAGGGCAGGAGGCTGGCAAACAGCCCCCTCCAAAACACCGTGGCGAGGTTGGTTTCGCCACAAGTATATAAGGCCAAAAAAAGCCCTCTGTCCATCCAGTTCGTCCTGCAAGTTTTTCCTGTACCCCAAGAGTTAGTGTCATTATCCTGTACCCCAAGAGTCCATGTCATTATCCTGTACCCCAAGTGTCAGTGTCATTATCCTGTACCCCAAGTGTTAGTGTCATTCTCTTGTACCCCAAATGTCAGTGTCATTCTCCTGTATTCCGAGTGTCAGTGTCATTATCCTGTACCCCAAGTGTCAGTGTCATTATCCTGTACCCCAAGTGTCAGGGTCATTATCATGTACCCCAAGAGTCCATGTCATTATCCTGTACCCCAAGAGTCCATGTCATTATCCTGTACCCCAAGTGTCAGTGTCATTATCCTGTACCCCAAGTGTCAGCGTCATTATCCTGTATCCCGTGTGTCAGTGTCATTATCCTGTACCCCGAGTGTCAGTGTCATTATCCTGTACCCCGAGTGTCAGCGTCATTATCCTGTACCCCAAGTGTCAGTGTCAATATCCTGTACCTTAAGTGTCATTATCCTGTACCCCAAGTGTCAATGTCATTATCCTGTACCCCAAGTGTCAGTGTCAATATCCTGTACCTTAAGTGTCAGTGTCATTATCTTGTACCCCAAGTGTCAGCGTCATTATCCTGTACCCCAAGTGTCAGTGTCATTATCCTGTACCCCAAGTGTCAATGTCATTATCCTGTACCCCAAGTGTCAGTGTCATTATCCTGTACCCCGAGTGTCAGTGTCATTATCCTGTACCCCGAGTGTCAGTGTCATTATCCTGTACCCCCAGTGTCAGCGTCATTATCCTGTACCCCCAGTGTCAGCGTCATTATCCTGTACTCCAAGTGTCAGTGTCATTATCCTGTACCCCAAGTGTCAGCGTCATTATCCTGTACCCCGAGTGTCAGTGTCAATATCCTGTACCCTGAGTGTCAGTGTCATTATCCTGTACCCCAAGTGTTAGTGTCATTATCCTGTACCCCAAGTGTTAGTGTCATTATCCTGTACCCCAAGTGTTAGTGTGTCATTATCCTGTATCCCGAGAGTCAGTGTCATTATCCTGTACCCCAAGTGTCAGCGTCATTATCCTGTACCCCAAGTGTCAGCGTCATTATCCTGTACCCCAAGTGTCAGCGTCATTATCCTGTACCCCAAGTGTCAGTGTCCTTATTCTGTACCCCAAGTATCAGTGTCATTCTCCTGTACCCCAAATGTCAGTGTCAATATCCTGTACCCCAAGTGTCAGTGTCAATATCCTGTACCCCGAGTGTCAGTGTCATTATCCTGTACCCCAAGTGTCAGTGTCATTATCCTGTACCCCAAGTGTCAGCGTCATTATCCTGTACCTTAAGTGTCAGCGTCATTATCCTGTACCTCAAGTGTCAGTGTCAATATCCTGTACCCCGAGTGTCAGTGTCAATATCCTGTACCCCCAGTGTCAGTGTCATTATCCTGTACCTTAAGTGTCAGCGTCATTATCCTGTACCCCAAGTGTCAGTGTCAATATCCTGTACCCCGAGTGTCAGTGTCAATATCCTGTACCCCGAGTGTCAGTGTCATTATCCTGTACCCCAAGTGTCAGTGTCAATATCCTGTACCCCAAGTGTCAGTGTCAATATCCTGTACCTTAAGGGTCAGTGTCATTATCCTGTACCCCGAGTGTCAGTGTCATTATCCTGTACCCCAAGTGTCAGTGTCATTATCCTGTACCCCAAGTGTCCGTGTCAATATCCTGTACCTTAAGTGTCAGTGTCATTATCCTTTACCCCCAGTGTCAGTGTCATTATCCTGTACCCCAAGTGTCCGTGTCAATATCCTGTACCTTAAGTGTCAGTGTCATTATCCTGTACCCCAAGTGTCAGTTTCATTATCTTGTACCCCAAGTGTCAGTGTCATTATCCTGTACCCCAAGTGTCAGTGTCATTATCCTGTACCCCAAGTGTCCGTGTCAATATCCTGTACCTTAAGTGTCAGTGTCATTATCCTTTACCCCCAGTGTCAGTGTCAATATCTTGTACCCCAAGTGTCAGTGTCATCATCCTGTACCCCAAGTGTCAGTGTCATTATCTTGTACCCCAAGTGTCAGTGTCATCATCCTGTACCCCGAGTGTCAGTGTCATTATCCTGTACCTTAAGTGTCAGCGTCATTATCTTGTACCCCAAGTGTCAGTGTCATTATCCTGTACCCCAAGTGTCAGTGTCATTATCTCTCACTGTAATTGTTAACCCAGTTTATAGAATAACACAATAGATTACAAGGTGACAACACTGAATATTTGGATCCTCTTGGGTAGAAGTTTCAGTGTTCTGCACTTCAGGGTAATAATCTGTACAATCCTTGCAAACAACACAATGTCAATGAGCTGCATCTACAGCCCAAGAAGGTGGGGCATAATCTTATAATTAGAGATAAGCAAACTTCTCAAATTTTGATTTGTGTCCGATTCATCTTTTTTTTTTTCATTTGATTTGTGTCCAAATCAATTCTACATGAATAAAAGTTGCTCCAATGGGCCTGAAAATTAGTAGGTCAGCTGTATAAGGTTGGTAGTAGTAGTGGTAGCAGTAATGGTAGTGGCAGTAGGGGTAAGGAAAGTGGTAATAGAAAGATAAGCGGTGGGAAGAAGTAAAGAGCCTCAACAAGGCCGGGCGTGTAGAGCAGGCATCCTCAAACTGCGGCCCTCCAGCGGTTGCAAAACTACAACTCCCAGCATGAAACACAGAGAGAGAATGCACCAAACAGATATAACACTGACTATGCTGGCAAGACATAAATAAAGGTATTAAAAGCTGAGACTTTTGCCAATATATTCCAGTCATGGAGATATCGGAGCCCATCATGCACCACGTCACAGTTCTCAGCATGGCAAGGGCTCCTAACCGCTGCTCTAACTGTGGTGTGAACACGGTCTGAAGGTGATATAATTCAGCTCACAGCAAAGCTTCCCACAAATGCCCAGCATGAATACTGCGGTTGTGCAATGTGAATGAAGCCAGGCTGCAAGCCACACCCACATCAGACCATGTGATGGAGGTTACCAGGTGCAAAGGAGTGTTAGAATGCCAAGTAAAGGCAAACGCACTCAAATCTAACAAGGCAGAAAGAGAAAAACAAAAAAATAGTGGCAATTCTGGAGGAGCTGCTCAGCCCCTGACACTGTGGCGTGTCTTCTATTGGGGGAGCAGCCCGACCGCATGTGGACCGCAGTAATCGACTAACCCCAGAAAATTATGCATACAATGGAACAGCCTACAGGTATCACTCTACAGCAGGACATTGTGGGAGTTGTAGTTTTACAACAGCTGGAGGGCCGCAGTTTGAGGATGCCTGGTGTAGAGCATGCAATGGTCGTCGTGTCCAGTGGTTTGGAGCTAGTAAACCAGGCCAGCAATAAAACGTAATAGACGTCTCTCTTTACTGTAGTGAAAAATGGGAGTTGTAGTACATCCAACAAGGAAATACACCCTGATCTGTACATAGATAGCTATATATGGCTAATGGCAATGCTGGAAGTTATGGCCCTCTTTATACGCTATCTTCCTAAATTATAGTGTCTGCCCCTTCTCCCTTGCCATCTCCCAGCTTAACCTGACTAGTACACTCTGGAGCTAGAGGTGGAGCCAGCCCACACCCTAAGCTCCTAAGAGGGCTTGGCCCAGATGAGTTAACCCTGGCTGGGCCTACATCATGCATAGCTATGCTGGGTACAATATAGTATAGCACAGAATAACATTACATAGTAAACAATCCATTTGCAGATACCCATTGTACTGTAGCACCAGCAGCCATATGGTACAGATTATGATGGTAGGCAGACAGTAAGCAGCAGTGACCAGGACTACTGGGGCAATGTGTGAGTGTGGTGGCTTCATGGGTGTAGCTGTTGGTACTCACGTTTCTGCAGCTCCCTGGGCTGGTGTGCAGTGATAGGAAGAAAGGCACAGGATTTCTTCAGGGCACACCCTGACGTTGAGGGATCTACTGCCAGATTGGCTGTAGGGAAGCCAGGGTCCCTGATGTTGTGACGCCAGCACCCTCGGGTGCAAAGGAGGTGACAGAAATAAAGAGGAGTCCCTTAAGATAAATAACTGGAATATTTCCTCAGAATCTCTTGCCTTGAGGTGACAGTTCCAGGTTCAGTTATCATGGAGTTATCACAAACACATGTAATTCCAGGTAACAGGCTCAGGGGAGGTCCTAACAGATTTAGGTAAGGTACTAACAGGCTCAGGTGAAGGCCTAACAGGCTCAGGTGAGGGCCCAACAGGCTCAGATGAGGTCTTAACAGGTTTAGGTAAGGTACTAACAGGCTCAGGTGAGGCACTAACAGGCTCGGGTGAGGTCCTAACAGGTTTAGGTAAGGTACTAACAGGCTCAGGTGAGGGCCTAACAGGCTCAGGTGAGACATTAACAGGCTTCCATGTGCTAGAATGAGAGCCCTTTATCTGTGCTCACTGGGCAACTTTCTAACAGCCAGGTACTGGATATAATATATTCCTCACTTTGTTTATTGCAACCTACAGGGCGGTTCTCCCTGGCAGCAGGCATCCATCTTCTGCTCCATTTTGTAATATTTGCTAATAGAAACAGATCCACATGGTCCATAGAGAAAAGTGGTAACACACAACTTTGCGCTTACTTGTCATGGTTTTTTTGCATGTGCTACTAGCTTCTTCTGGTCACTGGGTGCTGTGAAGTTCAAAAGATCAGACTGCTGCTATCTTCACTAGACTTTTACCCACAGTTACTCTGGTCTGTGCTGTGTAGCTTCTGATGATTCCTCCTCCAACCTCCTTCCGCCTGGCCACTGCGAAGAGAGCTAAAGTGGTAGCTACATGGTGAACTTCCCTCTGACTCTCACTACACACTTTCTCCCTTCCTGTGTCTAGCTTGTCCCTTTTATAGGGGAATATACCAGCACCATCTAGTGGTGACTAATGTGAAGTGGTGGTTACCTGTCACGGAATGTGTACAGGTAACAAGGCAAAACAACATGCATAAATGACTCGCTGGATCCAACAGCTAAGGAACAAAAGGGGGACCCCTGTAGAAGACCTGGCACTTTCCCTGGCTGCTTAGCCTATGCATAGATCCGAATGGTGGAGGTATGCATATCCACGTACCTTGACTATATAACCCCTGAGCACCCTACAATAGTGAGGGGACACGACCACCGGCTCCCTACACCAGACACGGAGGGAGTCAGGGTCACCTGGGATCCAGCAAACAGAAAATAACAGATAACAGTATAACACTTAACTTTGTAGAGGAGAGGAGAACCAGATGGGCATGCACACATACTCCAGGAAGAAATATAAGCCGCCCAGAAAAGCCTTCTGGGGAAGAATTTAAAGGGAAGCAATTAGTCCAACACATGACAGCTGAGAGAGGCTAAGGAGAGGAGGAGCTGAATACCACAACACAGAAACTCAAAGAGGAGGTTCTGAAAGGCCTCTGTCAGAGCTTCTCAGCTGTCTGGTTGTGACAGTACCCCTCCCTCTACGAGTGGACTCCGGACACTCAGAACCCACCTTCTCAGGATGGGACCTATGGAAAGCCCTGATGAGACGAGAGGCTTTAATGTCCGTCACTGGGACCCACATCCTCTCCTCAGGACCATACCCCTCCCAGTGAACAAGGTACTGAAGAGAACCGCGGACAAGACGAGAATCCACAATCCCAGAGACCTGAAATTTAAGATTCCCATCAACCATAATCGGAGGAGGAGGCAAAGGCGAGGGTACAATGGGTTGAACATAAGGTTTCAATAAGGACTTATGAAAAACATTATGGATCTTCCAAGTCTGAGGAAGATCAAGACGGTATGCAACAGGATTGATGACAGACAGGATTTTGTAAGGCCCAATAAACCTAGGACCCAACTTCCAGGAGGGAACCTTCAATTTGATATTCTTGGTAGACAACCACACCAGATCACCAGCATTCAGGTCCGGACCAAGCACACGTCTCTTATCAGCCACACGCTTCTATCTCTCACTCATGCTCTTTAGATTATCTTGAATCTTTTGCCAAATAGATGACAAAGACGAGGAGAATCTGTCCTCATCAGGTAAACCAGAAGACCCCTCTCCCGAGAAAGTCCCAAACTGTGGATGAAACCCATATGCACCAAAAAATGGTGACTTATCAGAGGACTCCTGACGACGGTTATTTAAAGCAAACTCAGCAAGGGACAAAAAAGAACACCAATCCACTTGATTCTCTGCCACAAAACAACGCAGATATGTCTCCAGATTCTGATTGACGCGCTCTGTCTGACCAATCGACTGCGGGTGGAAAGCAGAAGAGAATGACAACCGAACCCCCAAGCGAGAACAGAAAGCCTTCCAGAATCTGGAAACAAACTGCGTGCCCCTATCAGAGACTATGTCTGAAGGAATACCGTGCAATTTGACAATGTGATCAACAAATGCCTGCGCCAGCGTCTTAGCATTGGGCAAACCAGGAAAAGGGATGAAATGCACCATTTTGCTAAAACGGTCCACCACCACCAGAATCACAGTCTTCCCCGAGGAACGAGGTAGGTCCGTTATGAAGTCCATGGACAGATGTGTCCAAGGACGGGAAGGAATGGGTAAGGGAAGGAGAGGACCTGATGGCCGTGAATGAGGGACTTTGGCACGAGCGCAAGTCTCGCAGGCTGCCACAAAACCCTCAACCGACTTACGAAGCGCAGGCCACCAGAATCTCCGAGCGATGAGATCCAGTGTGGCTCTTACCCCCGGGTGCCCAGCAAGGACCGTATCGTGGTGTTCTTTAAAACTCTTGTTGTAACAGTCCTACAGGCTCACCTGTGTCAGAGGACCGCTGGCTGGAGGTAGGAGTGGAGCCCAGTGGCAAGGACCGCAGGCAGGTAGTAAGCGTGGTCAGACAATCCGGATGGCAACGGTGGTAGCAGTTCAGTAGGTAGGGATAAGGCAGAAGAGTAGTCGGTAGGCAGGCGGTGGGTCAGGGCAGGCGGCAGTAAGCGTGGTCAGACAATCCGGATGGCAACGGTGGTAGCAGTTCAGTAGGTAGGGATAAGACAGAAGAGTAGTCGGTAGGAAATTCCTGGTCAGCAGTGGACTTCCAGCAGTAGCAAGAGCAGAAGCTTGATCAAGGCTCAGGAGCTCAATAATCAGCAAGCTAGAGTGCAAGGGGCTGGACTTATATAGGGAAGTACCAGGTGTGGGGAATCAAGGGTGATGAGCAAGGCTTGGCAAGACTGAGGTTAACTAATAGGTTTCAGGGAGGAATGTCCAGAGAGGATGGTAGCCTAGTAAGCAGGGCTACTGCCTGGGATGTGGCTGGTCACGGGTTCGAATCCCGACAGTACTCCCCCTCTTCCAAGGTGACCTCCGGGCACCGCAGGGGCAGGCTTACCGGGGTGCCGTTGGTGGAACTCTTTTACCAGTCTGGGGGCGTGGACATTCTCTTCTGGCTCCCAGGAGTTATCCTCGGGAGGGTAACCCTCCCACCCAATTAGGTATTGTAGTCTTCCCCGGTGGATCCTGGAGTCGAGGATCTTTGCGACAACGTATTCTTCTTCACCCTGTACCCTCACGGGTGGTGGTGGGGGCGAGTGGCGGCCTGTGAAGGTGTTCTCCACGTATGGCTTGAGGAGAGAGCAATGGAAGACAGGGTGCACCCTAATGGAGTCCGGAAGGTCGAGCCGGAACGTGACCTCGTTGATTTGTGCGGTGATCCGGAACGGACCCATGTATCTTTGGGCAAATTTTTTGGAGGGGACCTTCAATCTGAGGTTCCTGGTGGACAGCCATACCTTGTCTCCCACATGGAAGCCCGGGGTGGGTTTGCGACGTCTGTCTGCTCCCTGTTTAAAGCGCCTCTGGGCAAGCTGGAGGTTGTCTATAATGTTCTCTTGTGCCTCCTGTAGGGTTGTTAGGCGTTCGGCCACTGCTGGGAGGGTGGAGGCAACGGGTAGGTGGGGAATGAACACCGGGTGTGAGCCTGTGTTAGCAAAGAAGGGGCTGTGCTTGGTTGAGCTGTGCTCAGCATTGTTGTAGGCGAACTCGGCCGTGGGGAGATGATCAAGCTAGTCATCCTGCAGGTGGGAGCTGAAACAGCGTAGGTATTGCTCTAGGGTCTGATTAGTTCTCTCCGTCTGCCCGTTTGACTGAGGGTGGAAAGCAGAGGACAGGTTCACTTTAACCCTGAGCGCCAGGCAGAAGTTCTTCCAGAACTTTGAGGCAAATTGTACACCTCGGTCGGAGACCACGTCGTCCGGGATCCCATGCAGCCTGAAGACCTCTCTGAGAATAAGATCGGCCGTCTGTTTGGCTGTGGGTAGGCCTTTGTAGGGGATGAAATGGGCCATCTTGGTGAGACGGTCGACCACGACCAGGATGGTGTTCATCCCTTTTGAAGGAGGAAGGTCTACCACAAAGTCCATGGAGATCGAGCCCCAGGGGCGGGAGGGAATCGGGAGAGGTTGTAACAGACCCACGGGAGAGGAACGAGGAGTCTTATTGCGGGCACAGACCGGGCACGAGGAGATGTACCTCTTGATGTCCTCCCTGTATGTTGGCCACCAGAAGGAGCGGGAGAGAAGCTCCTGGGTCTTTCTTGTGCCAAAATGGCCGGCCACCTTGGAGTCATGGTTGAGTTTGAGCACTTCGAGCCGTGCGATTTCTGGTACATATAGTTGTAGGTCCTGATGAAACCAATGACCGTTCTTAAACGTAAGGCTGACATTGCCTGTGGGGTGGGAGAGGAAGGGGTCATTTTCATATCCTTCTTTGATTGTGCCCAGGAGTTCTTTAGAGTAGGTGGCCCCTACGACCCTTCTCTCGGGCAAGATGTTATTTTGGCCCTTGTTACTCTGTGAGGGCTCGGAAAACATTCTGGAGAGGGCGTCAGCCTTGCCGTTTTTTGATCCAGGGCGATAGGTAATGAGATAGTTGAAGCGGGAAAAGAATAGGCTCCATCTGGCCTGTCTGGATGAGAGTCTCTTAGCGCTGCGGATGAACTCGAGGTTCTTGTGGTCAGTTAGTACGATTATGGGGTTGGTGGCTCCCTCCAGCAGGTGTCTCCACTCGGAGAAGGCATCCTTGATCGCCAGTAGTTCTTTGTTCCCGATGTCATAGTTCTTCTCAGAGGGGGACATCTGGCGGGAGAAATATGCGCACGGGTGTAATAGCATCCTCTCCCCTGTCCGTTGTGACAAAACTGCCCCCACCGCAGAGTCTGATGCATCCACTTCGACTGTAAATGGGAGCTCGGGGTTCGGGTGGATTAGGATTGGGGCAGAAGTGAAGAGGAGTTTCAACTTGGTGAAGGCCTCCTGGGCCTCGGGTGTCCAGGAGAAGGGGACTGCCTTCTTGGTGAGTTGGGTGATTGGTGCTATGACCTTGGAGAAGTTCCGGATAAACTTCCGATAGAAGTTGGCGAAGCCAATGAATCTTTGTATCTCCTTCTCGTTTTTCGGAACGGGCCAGTTCATCACAGCTTGGACCTTCCCCGGGTCCATACTTAGGCCCTCTGGGGAGATGATGTATCCGAGGAACTGAGTGGTGGTTCGCTCAAACTCGCATTTCTCTAGCTTGATATAGAGAGAGTTCTGTCTGAGCCTCTGCAGTACCCTGCGGACGTGTTCGCGGTGCTGCTCGAGGTCTTCAGAGAAGATCAAGATGTCGTCCAGGTAAACGACTACAAACAGATCCAGCATGTCCCTGAGGACGTCGTTAATGAAGTGCTGGAAGGTGGCGGGAGCATTGCAGAGTCCGAAAGGCATGACCAGGTACTCGAAATGACCATAACGTGTCCGGAAGGCGGTCTTCCATTCGTCCCCAGGGCGGATTCGGACGAGGTTGTAGGCCCCTCGAAGGTCGAGTTTGGTGAAGATCTTCGCTTCCCGGAGTCTCTCAAGGAGTTCGGAAATCAGTGGGAGCGGGTACCGGTTTTTTACGGTTATGTCATTAAGCTTTCTGTAGTCTATGCTGGGACGCAGGGAGGAGTCTTTTTTCTCTACGAAGAAAAAGGGGGCTCCCGCGGGAGAGGTGGAGGGCCGGATGAACCCCTTCCTCAGGTCCTCGTCCAGGTACTCTTTCAGAGCCTTGAGTTCAGGCTCTGAGAGGGAGTAGATACTGCCAAAGGGTATTTCGGCCCCGGCAACAGTTCTATAGGGCAGTCGTAGGGTCGGTGTGGTGGCAGCTTGTCTGCGTTTTTCTTGTCGCAGACATCCTGGAACTCGCTGTATTGAGGGGGTAGCAGATCCTTGACAGATAGTTTTGAGATGGTGGTGTCTTCGGGTGGAAGGACGGGTTTGTGGGAGCAATTTAGCGTGCAGAACTCGGACGGGAATCGTATGCAGCGGGTTTCCCAGTCCACCGAGGGGTTGTGGGTGGCCAACCATGGGATGCCCAAGATCACTGGGAACTTCGGGGAGGCGATCAGAGAGAAGTGGATCTTTTCACGGTGATATGGTTCTATGAGGAGTTGTAGTTCGGTGGTCTCGTGAGTGGCCGGCCCCGAGGAGAGTGGGGATCCGTCGACGGTTTCCAGGTCAATGGGGGCTGCCTTGATTGTCAGTGGAATATTCTTTTCGCAGGCGAAGGTTAGGTCCATGAAGTTGCCTCCCGCCCCGGAGTCTAACATCGCTGAACAGGGGAGTTGTCGCCCCTCAATCTCGATGAGGATGGGGACGATGAAGTGGGATCCATGAGCCGCCGTGTTGTTATTTTCAGGGGCTGCTGGTGGGGTTGGAGTCTGTGGTTGCTCCTTTAGTTCCGTGACGGCAATAGTCTTTCAGATCTTATGAGGACATTTGATGGCAAAATGACCCGGCTCCCCACAGTAGAGGCAGAGGTTTTCGGCCAGCCGTCTCTCCTTCTCAGCTGTGGATAGAGACCTACGTAGAGCGTCGACCTGCATAGGTTCAGTTGCTGACCGGGGGTCGCGCTGGGTGGTGGAAGAGAAGGAATAAGTGGGTCTGTGGTCCAAGGACCAGAGTCTTTCTTTCTTCCTCTCGGAGAGTCTTTGATCTATCCGGGTGCATAACTGAATGAAGTCATCCAGATCGTCCGGCGCCTCAACTCTGGCGAGTTCGTCCTTTATTAATTCGGACAGGCCTCGCCGGAATTGGCTCCTCTGTGCCGCTGGGTTCCAGGTGGTGTCCGTGACCCAACGGCGAAACTCAGCGGTGTATTCGGCGACGGAGCGTCTCCCTTGCCGCAGACTATGTAGTCGCGCCTCGGCTGTCGCACAGCGGTTGGGGTCGTCGAAGACTTGGCTCATTGCGGTGATGAAGTTGTTTAGGTTGTTCAGGAGCTGACTGTTAGTCTCCACGTATGGTGATGCCCATGCTAATGCTTCATCCGTCAGGAGATTGACCATGAATAGCACCTTCTTCTTCTCGGTGGTGAAGGGGGCCGGGTACATCTGAAAATAGATGCAGCATTGGTTTAGAAACCCCCAATACTGACGTCTATCACCGCCGAATCTTGGTGGGAGTGGCATGCGGGCGTCTGCAGCCGTGCCGCGGACGTCCAGGAGTTGCCTCTGTAGTTCAATAATCTCGCTCTGTTGGCTTTGGACTACGACTTGGAGCTGGGCAAATTTCTCCTGATATGTAGTACCAAATTCTTGAAGTTCAGAGACCTGCTTACGCAGAGTGGCCATTGCGGACTCCATAGTGTGGCTGATTATTCTGTAACAGTCCTACAGGCTCACCTGTGTCAGAGGACCGCTGGCTGGAGGTAGGAGTGGAGCCCAGTGGCAAGGACCGCAGGCAGGTAGTAAGCGTGGTCAGACAATCCGGATGGCAACGGTGGTAGCAGTTCAGTAGGTAGGGATAAGGCAGAAGAGTAGTCGGTAGGCAGGCGGTGGGTCAGGGCAGGCGGCAGTAAGCGTGGTCAGACAATCCGGATGGCAACGGTGGTAGCAGTTCAGTAGGTAGGGATAAGACAGAAGAGTAGTCGGTAGGCAATTCCTGGTCAGCAGTGGACTTCCAGCAGTAGCAAGAGCAACAGATGAGGAGAAGCTTGATCAAGGCTCAGGAGATCAATAATCAGCAAGCTAGAGTGCAAGGGGCTGGACTTATATAGGGAAGTACCAGGTGTGGGGAATCAAGGGTGATGAGCAAGGCTTGGCAAGACTGAGGTTAACTAATAGGTTTCAGGGAGGAATGTCCAGAGAGGATGGTAGCCTAGTAAGCAGGGCTACTGCCTGGGATGTGGCTGGTCACGGGTTCGAATCCCGACACTTGTGTCTTAAAGCAAGAGGCACAAACAACCTCCCAGGAGGACAAAGATCAGGAGCCTCTGACTGGGCTGCCTGCACCTCTGCCTCCAATTCAGGAAAAAGAGAGGGAGAGACCACCACACCTTCAGCCAAAATGGGACCCGGGTCTTCAAAATTCCTGCCTCCCGGAAAACAACATGACAGGGCATCTGCCTTCACATTCTTAACTCCAGGGCGGAACGTGACAACAAAATTAAACCTAGAAAAGAACAACGACCATCTGGCCTGTCTCGGGTTCAGACGCTTGGCTGACTCCAAGTAGGCCAGATTTTTATGGTCAGTAAATACGGTAATAGGGTGTCTGGCTCCCTCTAGCCAATGGCGCCATTCCTCAAAAGCCAACTTGATGGCCAACAATTCCCTATCTCCCACATCGTAATTTATCTCTGCGGAGGAGAGTTTTCTTGAGAAAAAGGCACACGGTCGCCAATTGGCAGGAGAGGAACCCTGAGACAAGACCGCCCCCACACCCACCTCAGAAGCATCAACCTCAACTATGAAGGGTAACGAAACATCAGGTTGCACCAAGATGGGAGCGGAAGCAAAACTCTCCTTGATATCAGAAAAAGCCTTACGCGCCTCTACTGACCAAGAAGAAAAATCTACCCCCTTTCTGGTCATATCAGTGAGTGGTTTAACAATAGAAGAATAATTCAAAATGAACTTCCTGTAATAATTGGCAAAGCCCAAAAAACGCATCAGCGCCTTTTGATTCTCAGGAAGCTCCCACTCAAGCACAGCGTGGACCTTCTCGGGGTCCATGCGAAAACCAGAAGCGGAGAGAAGAAACCCCAGAAATTGAATTTCTGGAACCGCAAACACACATTTTTCCAGTTTCGCATATAATTTATTCTCCCGCAGAATGAGCAAGACCTGACGTAAATGTTCCTTATGAGTTTTGAAATCGGGAGAAAAAATCAAAATGTCATCCAAATACACCAATACAAATTTTCCCATCAAATGATAAAAAATGCTGTTCACGAAATGCTGAAAAACGGCTGGGGCATTCATCAAACCAAAAGGCATAACCAAGTTTTCAAAATGGCCCTCAGGGGTATTGAAGGCCTTCTTCCATTCGTCCCCTTTTCTGACCCTGACCAGGTTGTATGCCCCTCTTAAATCTAATTTGGAAAATACTTTAGCCCCAACAACCTGGTTAAATAGGTCCGGGATCAGAGGAAGCGGATAAGGGTCACGAATTGTGATATTGTTCAGCTCCCTGAAATCCAGACAAGGTCTTAAAGAACCATCTTTTTTCTTAACAAAGAAAAAACCAGCGGCAACAGGTGACTTCGAGGGTCGTATGTGTCCCTTTCTCAGACTCTCAGAGATATAAGCACGCATAGCGATCCTCTCAGGTTGGGAAAGATTGTATAAACGAGATTTAGGCAGCTTGGCATCTGGGATGAGATTAATAGGGCAATCGTACTCCCTGTGCGGGGGCAAATCCTGAACTCCACTCTCAGAGAAGACATCCGAAAATTCAGAGAGAAAAGATGGTACAGTCTTAGTAGCAACCTCAGAAACAGATGTCATGAGGCAATTCTCTCTGCAAAAGTCACTCCAACCATTTATTTGCTTCGCTTGCCAATCAATGGTGGGGTTATGCTTAGTGAGCCAGGGCAGCCCCAACACCAGAGGGGTGGGCAAACCGCTAAGGACGAAACATGACACATCTTCAACATGAGCATCACTCACAATCAAACGGATATTGTGAACTATGCCCTTTAATGATTTCTGAGAAAGTGGAGCGGAATCGATAGCAAAAACAGGAATATCCTTTCTCAAAGCGCACACCCGGAAACCATGAGTTATCGCAAACTGATTATCAATGAGATTGACCGCTGCTCCACTATCCACAAAAATCTCACAAAAAATGTTCTTGCTCTCTAGCGCCACCCTAGCCGGCAGGACAAAACGGGAACTACAAGCAAACGGAAAACCTTCAATTTCCGCCTCAACCCTGCCAATAGTAACAGACGGAACATTTTTCAAAGATTTTTTCCTCTTTGTTTCTTTATTATACCCAGAGAACTGCCTGAATCTCCTAGAGGGACAAATATTTGCCAAATGATTAATACCTCCACAACAAAAACAAACTGTCCCATGCGGGCTGAATTTTCTATTGTCAGAAGCAATCAACCCCAGCTGCATGGGCTCCTGCTCAGAAGGGGCTGACAGCGACTGAGACCCCTGCGCACAGAATGAGACCGCTGCACAGTCCTGGGACCGAGTATGACATGAAGGAGAGATCTCTCCTCTCTCTCTAAGACGCCTGTCAATACGAACGGCCTGAGACATAGCAGAGTCCAAAGAAATAGGCCTTTCATGAAAGGCAAATGCATCTTTCAATCCCTCTGAAAGACCATGGCAAAATTGACTTCGGAGTGCAGCATCATTCCAACCAGTATCAGCTGCCCATCTCCGAAATTCTGAGCAGTATATTTCTGCGGATTGTTTACCCTGGCATAAGAGACGTAGTCTAGACTCCGCCAGAGCAATACGATCCGGATCATCATATATCTGACCCAGGGCTAAAAAGAATTCATCCACTGAACGGAGAGGCCGTGCCCCCTCCGGCAGCGAAAAGGCCCAGGACTGAGCATTACCTCTGAGCAGCGATATAATGATCCCCACCCTCCGTTCCTCATCTCCAGAGGAAAGGGGAAGAAGGCGAAAATGGAGTTTGCAAGCCTCTCTAAAACGCACAAAATTCTCACTACCCCCGGAGAACGTATCCGGGAGCGAGATCTTAGGCTCAGAACAAGCTCCATGAACGCAAGCTGAACCGGTCACTTGAAGCTGAGAAAAAGTCTTACGGAGGTCAGCTACCTCCAATGAAAGACCCTGGAAGCGTTCAGCCAAAAGTGAAACCGGATCCATGCTTAAGACGGTTTTGGCGGCTTATAATGTCACGGAATGTGTACAGGTAACAAGGCAAAACAACATGCATAAATGACTCGCTGGATCCAACAGCTAAGGAACAAAAGGGAGACCCCTGTAGAAGACCTGGCACTTTCCCTGGCTGCTTAGCCTATGCATAGATCCGAATGGTGGAGGTATGCATATCCACGTACCTTGACTATATAACCCCTGAGCACCCTACAATAGTGAGGGGACACGACCACCGGCTCCCTACACCAGACACGGAGGGAGTCAGGGTCACCTGGGATCCAGCAAACAGAAAATAACAGATAACAGTATAACACTTAACTTTGTAGAGGAGAGGAGAACCAGATGGGCATGCACACATACTCCAGGAAGAAATATAAGCCGCCCAGAAAAGCCTTCTGGGAAAGAATTTAAAGGGAAGCAATTAGTCCAACACATGACAGCTGAGAGAGGCTAAGGAGAGGAGGAGCTGAATACCACAACACAGAAACTCAAAGAGGAGGTTCTGAAAGGCCTCTGTCAGAGCTTCTCAGCTGTCTGGTTGTGACATTACCAGCCTGTTAATAGGAACTTTACATATTATGTTGGAGACTTTAAATTACTTTACATTATAGTTAGCACATTTCCATGAAACACAATTGCAGTGTCTAGCAGTGTGTTTCAGGATACCGCAGATTGACCACAGCCAGAGGAGAGTGAAAATCCTCATGGATTCATGCCCGTTCATTTTTTATGACAATTATGTTTTGTTCTCTATCAGAGGACAGCTTTGTCCATTTGGTTGTCGCAAATAAAGATGAGCGAAGTTTTCAAAAACACGTTTCGGACGCTTCACAAAATTTTCTCAAAAAATTGTATTTGATCTGAATTTATTTCTCACGAAGAGCGAGTGGTGAGGGTGGCAACCACATGAGGAGTCAACACAGTGGCCCAGTCATAGGGTAGGGAGGGTGGCAACCACATGAGGAGTCAACACAGTGGCCCAGTCATAGAGTAGGGAGGGTGGCAACTGCATTAGAAGTCAACATAATGGCACAGTCACAGATTGATGAGGGTGGAAACTGCATCAGGAGTCAACATAGTGGCCCAGTCAAAGAGTCAGGAGGGTGGCAACCGCATGAGGAGTCAACATAGTGGCTTAGTCACAGAGTGGTGAGGTGGGGAGGCAACTGCAACCGCAGTAACAGAACACGACGGTGGGTGCAATCATGAGAAGATGGCAGTAGAGGCAGCAGGTGTGTGGCATCAAGCGGGTGTCAACATCAGAATAGTGGCTGAAGCAGGTGACCAGAAGAAACGTGTCATTTTTCACAAAGTTTTGGTGTGGCACATAGAATGATCTAGTCTGATGCATCAGGCACTGCTGTGTGGAAATCCTGGCTGATTCATGCCTGATTCATCTTCACAAAGGCCAGTCTCTCAACATTTTGCATGAAAAGGAGAGTTCTCCTTGGGGTAACTATGTTCCCCGCTGAACTAAACACCTTCTCTAATGCCACACTACTGGCCGTGCAGGAAATCTTGTCCAGGGAAAAAACTCAGCCAGTTGCGGATACAAATTAAGTTTGGCTGCCCAGTAGTCCAAAGGATCTTGGATGTGGGGTGGCAGGGTGCAGTCCAAGTATGCCATTACCTGCTGCTCCTAACCTCCCATTCCCCTCCAGTAGTCATGGCAGTGGAGTGTGAGAACAGAGTGCTCCCCTGCTCAGACCTTCATGAGGATGGGCGATGGAGCACATAGGCAGTGGCCAACTGACTACATAGGATGTCTCGATAGTAGTTGAGTTTATCCTCTCTCTCAGTAGATTAAAAAAAGGGCCCATTTTTGGAGCAGTAGCGTGGTTCTAACATGGTGGAAAGCCAGTAGTCATCCCTCTGCCAAATGGTGATAATACTGCTGTCACTACGCAAGCATGCATCTGGCCATTTGTGCAAGGGACTCAGAGGGACTCCCTGCCTCCATCTTCACTGCATACTGCCATGGTGCCTCGGAGTTATCTGCCTGGGCTTCTTCATTGCCCTCTACCTCCTCCTGCTTCTCTCCTGTCACTTGTGCAGAAGAACTACCTATTTCTGTATGCATTTCTTGTGTGTGAATGTCCTTCTCCTCCTTCTCCAGTTCAGCCCCCCATGAGACTCCTATCCCCTGGCCAGCCAGATTTATCAGCATCTGCTCCTGGATGAGAAGGAATGGAATAATGTTCTTCATCCCATAGTCCTGGCAACTGACAAATAATGTGGTTCGAGCAAACGACAGGTGTTACGCATGAGCTGCCACTGGCTAATGTCAAAGTTACACAGGGGAATGCTCTTGTTCGCCTGCATCATCAAGAAATCGTTTATGGCCTCCCCCTGCTCATATAGTCAATACAACATGTGGAGGGTGGAGTTCCAATGGGTTGAAACGTTGCATATCAGGCAATGTTGGGGAACACTATTCTGCCTTTGCAGCTCAAGGAGGGCATGTTTTGTAGTGTAAGAGTGGCTGAAGTGCATGCACAGTTTCCTGGCCAGTTTCAGGATATCTTGCAGTTGGGTGGAAGATTTCAGAAATTTATTTTCAAGCATATTAAAGATGTGTGCCATCCAGGGTGCATGGGTCAGCCCTCCTTGACCCAGTGCCAAAACGATGCTCTTCTTGTTGTTGGTGACCATGGGTCCGATTTTCAGTTGGCGAGGAGAGAGCCAGGATTTGATTTCCTCTTGAAGGACATGAAGCTGTTCCTCCCTGGTTTGTGCAGTACAGCGTGACACCACCATGTTCTGGATAGGTGGTATGCTAGAGGAGCACTCCAAATTGTGCCTGTAGTGGAGGCCGACGACAAGGTTTAGGATGAGGAGGCAGAGGAGGGCATTGGTGCAGAGCTTACAGCTTGAGAACAAGGAGGTGGCAGTGCTGTCACCTGGCCAAGTTGCTGGTGTGGCTGTGCAAGAACCACATTTACCCAGTGGGCCATAAAGGACATATATTGTTATTGACCATAGTTACAGCACCACACGTTGACGCTGCCATGAACTTTAGAAGACACCGACAGGCTGAAGGATGGGACCACCTTCTGTTCAACATACGTGCGCAGGGCTGATACAGGCTCAGGCCAAACACATTGGGATGCTCAGGTGCTCTTCCGAGCACCCGAGCACAATGGAAGTCAATGGGAGAACTCGAGCATTAAACCAGGCACCCCCTGCTCTGAAGAGGGGAGGGTGCCTGGTTCATAGGAAATGGTCAGAAATCGATGGCATCGGCACCAAAATGGTTCGGGAACAGCATGGGGAGGATGTCTGGATGCATCTTGGACTCCCAGGTTGCTGCTGGGGACGATGTTGTCCGAGTAGTACGCCACTTTTACAGACTGACAATAATACGCACAAAACCGAAGATAAAATCGATTTTAGTGAAAAGATTGTTAGGAAACATTCTTTTCTGTATATTTACTTGTATATAAAGTGCAAGTGCTACCAAAAATTACAAAGAAAAGACAGGCACTCCAATACAATCTGTATATAACATAAAGGAGGGCCTCATTCACATTGTGGTACAATTGTTCATGTAGTGGGACTCCTACACTAATAAAGCCTATGCACTAAGTGAAAGTGCTGCCGAAAATTACAAGGAACCGGCACTACAATACACCCTTTGTTACACATAAAGTAGGGCATCATACACAGCCTTGAAAAATTATGATTGATGGCCTGCTGGTGACCCTCAAAAACATTTTGAGCAAAGGCCTGCTGATGTGACCATCTAAAACATTATGGACGAGGGCCTGCTGCCTCTTTGGTGACTTTTGGTAACCTGATGATCCATTCAGATGTCTGCCCTATTAACTTTGAATGTTATTTTCAGCGCGAACCACGGTGACCATGGGTAACGAAGAATCAGGGTTTGAGATCCGGAGAGGGAAACTGAGAAACAGCTATGGCTACCACTTCCAAGCAAGGCAGAATGCGCACAAATTAGCTATTAGGTATAATTAGGTGAGGGCCTGCAGGTGAGCTGACCCTGTAAAAGATTGTAGGTGAGGGCCTGCTGGTGAGCTAACCCTCTAAAATATTGTAGATGAGGGCCTGCAGGTAAGCTGGCCCTCTCAAACATTGTATGTGAGGGCCTGCAGGTGATCTGACCCTCAAAAAAATTATATGCAAGGGCCTGCTGCTGTGCTGACCCTCTAAAACATTATGGTTGAGGGCCTGCTGCTGAGCTGACCATTTAAAAATTATGGGAGCATGCCTGCTGCTTAGCTGACCATTGAAAAAATGTTGTGTTCAAACCAGGCCGGGTCGCCTAAATACTTCAACTAGGAATAATGGAATAGGACTCCGGTTCTATTTTGTTGGTTTTTGGAACTGGGGCCATGATTAAGAGGGGCGGCTGGGGGCATCCGTATTGCGTCGCTAGAGGTGAAATTCTTGGACAGGCGCAAAACGAACCGAATCGAAAGCATTTGCCAAGAATGTTTTCTTTAATTAAAAACAAAAGTCTGAGGCGTTATTCCCATGACCCGCCGAGCAGCTTCCTGGAAACCAAAGTCTTTGTTTTCTAGGGGGAGTATGGTTGCAAACTTAAAAGAATTGTCGGAAGGCCACCACCAGGAATAGAGCCTTCGGCTTAATTTGGCTCGGAAAGTATTGACAAATTGATAGCTCTTTCTCGATTCTGTGGGTGGTGGTGCATGAACGTTCTTAGTTGGTGGAGCGATTTGTCTGGCTAATTCCGATACTGAACGAGACTCCTCCATGATAACTAGTTACGCGACCCCCAGCGGTGAGGATTTTTCTGACCAGACTCTTGGATAGTGCAGACTGGACTTGTAGGTGAGGGCCTGCTGGTGAGCTGACCCTCTAAAAAATTAAATGCGAGAGCCTGCAGGCGAGCTGACCTTGTAAAACATTATATGCGTGGGCCTGTAGGTGAGCTGACCCTGTAAAAGATTGTAGGTGAGGGCCTGCTGGTGAGCTGAACCTCTAAAAACGTATATGTGAGGGCCTGCAGGTGAGCTGACCATGTAAAACATTATATCTGGAGCTTAATAATATTACAGGCTATAGCTACTAGAGAGGGGTCGTTGATCCAGGGAGTTATTCTGATTGCCTGATTGGAGTCGGGAAGGAAGTTTATATTCCCCTAAAGTGGAGAAAATTGGCTTCTACCTCACAGGTTTTTTTTTTTTTTTGCCTTCCTCTGGATCAACTTGCGGGATAACAGGCCGAACTGGATGGACAAATGTCTTTTTTCGGCCTTATGTACTATGTTACTATGTTACCTGCAGGTGAGCTGACCCTGTAAAACATTATATCCGTGGACCTGCAGGTGAGCTGACCCTGTAAAAATATTTTAGGTGCGAGCCTGCTGGTGAGCTGACCCTGTAAAAGATTTTAGGTGTGGGCCTGCTGGTGAGCTGACCCTGTAAGACATTATATGCGAGGGCCTGCTAGTGAGCTGACCCTGTAAAACATTTTAGGTGCGGGCCTGCTGGTGAGCTGACCCTGTAAAACATTATATGCGAGGGCCTGCTGGTGAGCTGACCCTGTAAAACATTGTAGGTGAGGGCCTGCTGGTGAGCTGATCCTGTTAAACATTATATACGAAGGCCTGCTGGTGAACTGATACTCTAAAAACTGATATACCGTATGTACGAGGGCCTGCTGGGGTAGCTGACCCTCTAAAAACTGATATACCGTATGTACGAGGTCCTGCAGCTGAGCTGACCCTGTAAAACATTATATGCAAAGGGCATATATGCGAGGGCATTATATGTGACAAATAAGCATGTCGATATGATAGAAGAGGAGAAGGAGGATGAGAAAAGGAAGATTCAACCCTATACCCTTGTTTGTGGTGGAAAGGGTGCATGGGAATAAAGTGTATTCAGTACATTATAAACAACACATTTAAAGTGCCTTTATGTCCATCAACTTTCCTCTGGTGGAGTCGAGAATTCATGGTCAATCCAGGCCTTGTTCATTTTTATAAGAGTAAACCTGTCAGCATTTTCAGTTGACAGGCAGATACTCTTATCAGTTATTATGCCCTCAGCAGCACTGAATTCCGGCTCAGACAAAACGCTGGGTGCAGGGCGGGTCAGCACCTCCAAGGCGTAGAGCGCCAGGTCATGCCATGTGTTCAACTTGGACACCCAGTAGTTGTAAGGCACTGAGGGATCATTGAGGATGCTGACATGGTCTGCTATGTACTCCTTCACCATCTTCCAAAATGTTTCTCTCCTTGTGACACTAGGCCTTGCATCAGGGTGAGGGTGATGGTGGGGTGTCATGAAACTGTCTGAGGCTTTGTAGAGTATTGACCTGCCTATGTTGGAACTGCTGTGTGCCCCCCTTGTCTTCTCTTATCTTTTGGCCAAGGAACTACAGACTCTGCCGCCAGCGTTGTCAGATGGAAATTTTTTAAACAATTTTTCAGCAAGGATTTTCTGGTATTGCACCATTTTGCTCATCCTCTCCATCAGAGAAATAAGAGATGAGAAGTTCTCTTTGTAGAGGGGGTTCGAGAAGAGTGAACAACCAGTAATCTGTGTTGTCTAAAATGCGTATAACGTGCGGGTCGTGGGAAATGCAGCCTAACATGAAGTCAAAAGTATGTGGAAAGGATATCCCAGAGTGCAAAAATCTAATCCAGATGGTAATATTGAAGAGATACTACCTGATGAAGGGGAACTATTCTCCGAAACGTGTTGTACTTCTGCAATAAAAGTATTGTCTGGCTAATTCCGATACTGAACGAGACTCCTCCATGATAACTAGTTACGCGACCCCCAGCGGTGAGGATTTTTCTGACCAGACTCTTGGATAGTGAGACTGGACTTGTAGGTGAGGGCCTGCTGGTGAGCTGACCCTCTAAAAAATTATATGCGAGAGCCTGCAGGTGAGCTAACCTTGTAAAACATTATATGCGTGGGCCTGCAGGTGAGCTGACCCTGTAAAAGATTGTAGGTGAGGGCCTGCTGGTGAGCTGAACCTCTAAAAACGTATATGTGAGGGCCTGCAGGTGAGCTGACCATGTAAAACATTATATCCGTGGACCTGCAGGTGAGCTGACCCTGTAAAACATTATATCCGTGGACCTGCAGGTGAGCTGACCCTGTAAAAAGATTTTAGGTGCGAGCCTGCTGGTGAGCTGACCCTGTAAAAGATTTTAGGTGTGGGCCTGCTGGTGAGCTGACCCTGTAAGACATTATATGCGAGGGCCTGCTAGTGAGCTGACCCTGTAAAACATTTTAGGTGCGGGCCTGCTGGTGAGCTGACCCTGTAAAACATTATATGCGAGGGCCTGCTGGTGAGCTGACCCTGTAAAACATTGTAGGTGAGGGCCTGCTGGTGAGCTGATCCTGTTAAACATTATATACGAGGGCCTGCTGGTGAACTGATACTCTAAAAACTGATATACCGTTTGTACGAGGGCCTGCTGGGGTAGCTGACCCTCTAAAAACTGATATACCGTATGTACAAGGGCCTGCAGCTGAGCTGACCCTGTAAAACATTATATGCAAAGGGCATATATGCGAGGGCATTATATGTGACAAATAAGCATGTTGATATGATAGAAGAGGAGAAGGAGGATGAGAAAAGGAAGATTCAACCCTATACCCTTGTTTGTGGTGGAAAGGGTGCATGGGAATAAAGTGTATTCAGTACATTATAAACAACACATTTAAAGTGCCTTTATGTCCATCAACTTTCCTCTGGTGGAGTAGAGAATTCATGGTCAATCCAGGCCTTGTTCATTTTTATAAGAGTAAACTTGTCAGCATTTTCAGTTGACAGGCAGATACTCTTATCAGTTATTATGCCCTCAGCAGCACTGAATTCCGGCTCAGACAAAACGCTGGGTGCAGGGCGGGTTAGCACCTCCAAGGCGTAGAGCGCCAGGTCATGCCATGTGTTCAACTTGGACACCCAGTAGTTGTAAGGCACTGAGGGATCATTGAGGATGCTGACATGGTCTTCTATGTACTCCTTCACCATCTTCCACATTTTTTTTTCCTCCTTGTGACACTAGGCCTTGCATCAGGGTGAGGGTGATGGTGGGGTGTCATGAAACTGTCTGAGGCTTTGTAGAGTATTGACCTGCCTATGTTGGAACTGCTGTGTGCCCCCCTTGTCTTCTCTTATCTTTTGGCCAAGGAACTACGGACTCTGCCGCCAGCGTTGTCAGATGGAAATTTTTTAAACAATTTTTCAGCAAGGATTTTCTGGTATTGCACCATTTTGCTCATCCTCTCCATCAGAGGAATAAGAGATGAGAAGTTCTCTTTGTAGAGGGGGTTCGAGAAGAGTGAACAACCTGTAATCTGTGTTGTCTAAAATGCGTATAACGTGCGGGTCGCGGGAAATGCAGCCTAACATGAAGTCAAAAGTATGTGGATAGGATATCCCAGAGTGCAAAAATCTAATCCAGATGGTAATATTGAAGAGATACTACCTGATGAAGGGGAACTATTCCCCGAAACGTGTTGTACTTCTGCAATAAAAGTATCTCTTCAATATTACCATCTGGATTGGATTTTTGCACCCTGGGATATCCTATCCACATACCTTTGTATCATATCACTTCTTGGAGACCTCAGGTATCTCCGACAAGAACTCATCCATCCTCGGCTGCAGATCCACCATCAAATCGTGACTCCGGTATACGTCTTGACAAGCTTTCACCAGAGTTGTGCCTACAGGTAGCACAATTGTTAAAGGTTAACCTTGTATTAGAACCATTTATTTACCTGTTTACAAACGGTATTACCCTATGGTGCGCCCTGTTTTATCTTTAACAGTATAAAGTAAATCCTGTGGATTCTAACATGAAGTCAGTCATTTGTGCTAGAGTACCAACAGGCAAGACTTTGCTGTCATCATCAGGAGGATCGCTCTCAATCTCCTCATCCTCTTCCTCCTTTTCTGCCCACCCACGCTGAACAGATGGAATTAAATTTCCATGGGTACTACCCTCTGCATGGAGGCAACCGTCTCCTGCTCCTCCTCCTCCTCTTCATCGTCCAAATCGAGCTGAGAAGACGAACTGAGGGTGGTCTGGCTATCACCTTGTGTAATGTCTTCCTCCTCCACATGCAAGCGTTGTACTTAATTGTGAGCAGCAAACGTTTGAGTAGACACAGCAGTGGGATGGTTACGCTGATAATAACGTTATCGCCGCTCACCATCTGTGTTGATTCCTCAAATTCAGGCATTCATGCCCACTCCTCCCTTGTGAATAGCAGAAGCTGACTGGAAAGGCGACGACCATGTTGCAGCTGATATTCCGCTACTGCCTTCTGCTGCTCACAAAGCCTGGCCAACATGTGGAACGTTGAGTTCCAGCGCGTGCTCATGTTGCACAACAGCTGGTGAGCTGGCAATTTCAAGCGCTGCAGCAGCATTGACAGACTGGCTAAAGCTGACGATGACTTGCGGAAATGTGCACACATGTGCTGCACCTTCACCAGTAGCTCAGGCAAATCGGGGTAGGTTTTGAGAAACCGCTGAACCACTAAGTTTAAGACGTGGCATGGGATGTGTCTAAGCTTGCCGAGCTCCAAAGCCGCCACCAAGTTATGGCCATTATTAGACACAACCATGCCTAGTCCTAGGTTGAGTGGCAAGAGCCTCAGCTCAGTCTGGTCTGCTACACTGCTTCCAGCTACTGACTGATGACTGACTGGAGCTGCGCGTGGATAATTCGGAGGTGGAAGTGGAGGGGGCAGAGGAGGAGAAGTGGGGGTTGGAGCCACTAATGTAGGTGCTGGCGGAAACCCTGATCGTCGTAGGGCACGCAATCCTTGGCGTCGGTAGCACCTATGCCATCCCAGGGTACAACTCGCTCCCGGCCTCCACAACATTCACCCAGTGTGCCGTCAAGGAAATGTAGCAACATTTCCAGGGCCAATAATTTGGAAAGCTGCGCATTTAGTGCTATAGCCTGTGGGTGGGTGGCTGGGTATTTTTGCTTGTGTTCAAAGGCCTGAGGTAAGGACATTTGGATGCTGCTCTGGGACACGGTAGTGGATGTGGTCGCTGATGGTGCTTGCGAAGGTCCAGGTGAAGGGCGGGAGGCATCTGAGCCTGCGCCTTCGACAAGGGGGTTGGCCAGCACGTTACACAGGGGAAGAGGAGGCAGTGGTGTGACCCTTAGACACTGATTGTGGACCCAGGCATTCTTCCCACTTATTACGGTGCTTGGATGCCATTTGGTGGATCATGCTGGTGGTGGTGAGGTTGCTAGTGTTCACGCCCTTGCTCATTTTCGTATGGCACAGGTTGCAAATTACTATTCTTTTGTCGTCCGCACATTCCTCAAAAAAGCGCCAGACTGCAGAACATCTACCACTTGGCAAGGGAGATTTCCGCAAGGGGGTGCTCCATGGAACAGTTGCTGGGCCTGTTTGGTGTGGCCTGCCTTCTCCCTTTTGCCACCGCACTGTCTATTTCAGCCTGTTGCGGTGCTGCAGATGCCTCCCCCTCTGTAGTGCTGTCCTCGCTTGGCTTGCCACCTTCCCAGGTTGTGTCAGTGACCTCATCGTCCACCGCCTCTTCTTCCACTTCCTCACTCTGATCATCCTCCTGATTTGTTGACCTAACCACAACCTCAGTGATTGATAACTGTGTCTCATCCTGTTCATCAACCTCTTGAGATAGTAATTGCGGTTGACTTATTGGCAACTGTGTCTCATCATCATCCACCTCATTAAACACAAATTTCTGTTTCCCACCGACATGTTCTTGTGACTGTGGATGCTCAAGAGGTTGGGAATTGGGGCACAAGATCTCATGTCCCTCTTCAAGCGTGCTTGGGGAGAGGGCCAAATCAAGTAATGGCGATGAAAAGAGGTCCTCGGAATATCCGAGTGTGGGATCACTTGTTTGGCCAGACTCTACATGGTGGGAGGATCAGGGTCAGGATTGGGTTGAACAGACTCATGGCTACTGAGACTGGACTTTGTGGAAGACAGGGTGGTGCTTAACCGACTGGAAACATTATCTGCTGCAATCCAACCGAACATCTGGCCACACTGGTGTGACTTTGAGAGCGTTGTCCTGTGCCATCCTGCAAACTTGGACATGAAGCTAGGTATCGTGGATGATTGTTTTTCTTGTGCTCTGGCAGCAGGCACAGTTTCACCGCATCCAGGGCCACGGCCTCTGCGTGCACCGTCAGCATCACGGCCACTTCCCTGTCCCTTACTGCTCGCCTTCTGCATATTAAATGTTATATATGCTTAAAAGTACAATACAGTAGCATAGGATTTGGAAGTGTATGCGCAAAAAAATTTAAAAAGGTATTTGTGATGAGGAAACGTTATACAGGACAGGTACCACAGGTAATGTCACTGTTTGCAGTGTCTCCTGAAAAAGTACACTGTATCTTGGTGATAAAAATTTTAAATGCACACCTTACACTTTAGATGTAGACCTGGTAATGTCACTCTCAAAAGCCCACAAATTTTTCCCCTAATGGTGAAAGATCCAGTGTTTATACTTAATGTATTAATACTACTGGTGTCCTTCAGGACTAATTAACACCTCTTGTTCCTACACCTTTATTTACACTACGACTTAACTTTTATTATTATCCTATTAATAAACAGTTTTAATAAAATAAGTGATTTTAAAATGTCAAGCTAGTCACTCAGTTCTCACTATTCAGTATCCCTGCATATTCCTGCTATTCATTCATAGCCAGGATGAATACATTGTTTCATTGAACACGTCATCCAGATGCAGGAACGTATGGAAACCGTGTTGCTGCTGATAAAGGAACATATGGAGGCAGCTCAGCGAGCTCAAAGTCGGGTGTATAATCGGCAGGCTCTGTTCCGGATTTTAACCTGGGAGATCGGGTTTTGGTTCTGGTACCGATAGTAGACAGTAAGTTACTGGCTAGGTGGCAGGGATCCTATGAGGTATACTTTATTTGCTAATATACATGTAATCGCGTGATCGTCTGCATACAATTATGTACTGTACTTGTCAACATGCAATCATGTACTGTGTTTGTAAAATATGTGCAATTATGGGTTTTTCATTTATTCAGAGAAAAAAAATGTATATTATGGGTATAGGTTGCCAGTGGAGTGATCCAATACTATCTCTTACTTTTGTTTTTCTTTGCCTGCGATGCAGGTGTGTGATGCGCGTCGCCACGGCCGGCACCTCCCGCCTGTGCGCCCACACGCCGATACCGCCGCATCACATGACTTTTGTCATGAGTTTGTGGGGGTGGAGGCAGTATGTCGGCCGGAAAGAGAGAGGGGCGCGGTTTGTCCGGGTGTCACGCCTTGCCCTGTGAATGTGCTGAGGTCTGCACATGTCTGACTTCTCTGTTTGTTTTGATTTGGGTTTGAGCTGGATCCACCTTCCCTCAGGTGTACTGGGTTTCATTGTTAGTGAGGCTATTTATCCCTCCATCCCCCAGTGGCCTGTGCGGGTTATAGTTCTTTCCTGGGAGCTCTTGATGTGTGGTGGATTGTCTGCTCCAGCTCTGCTCAAGATAAGTCCTCTCCTTTATTTCCCTTTGTGTGTTTTATCTAGGCCTCTAGGGAGACGCTTGCTTTCTCCTGGTTTGAAGAAGCAGGTTGCCTCTTCCCTTTTACCTGCTGCTTAGGGTTTGCCCACCATAAGGGTATGCACATGGGCACAGCAGTTTAGGGAAAGCTTTTAGGGATCGCTAGGAGGTGACTCTTTTCTCCCTAGCTTTTGGGCCTAGTGGTTTGTTCTGTTTGTTTTCCTGTGTTTAGTTATTTTCCTCCCTATCATGACACGCGTCCATAAATACACAGGTGATAAAAATTACCATTATTCCTAGATTCACATCTGATTGGAGATTTAGGATTCAAATACTTGGTTCACAGTGATGGCGTTACCCCAGGACGAAGGCACGCCGAAACGCGCGTCGGGGTTATGCCACCCTAATTGTTTCTACACTACCTGTTTTAGGTGAGTCTCCCTTCTGGTTCTGTTTATTTGGATCATTTCTTACCCATACCCAGTTATTTTTGAATATTTACTCCAGCATTTGAGCATTTGTTTGCCAGCACCCCTAACATTGGGGTATTGCTATCATTACAGAGGCTGACTCTTCCTATTTATACCTTATCCATTTTTGCTAATAGGTTTTGCATTTACATATATTGTGATGCATTTATACTTTTTTGGTATGTGTGTAGTTCCATACTTTTTATACTATGCAATAATCAAAGTTTTTTTTTGTGAGCTCGATTTTTTTCTTTAGTTGTAAGTAAACTACAAGGTACACCAGCCAGGGTGGCGGTAGCCAGAGCAGATTTCCCATGTGAATTTACTCAAACCTTGGGAAGATAGGGAGACCGGTACGGACGATACCCTGTAGACGGATTTTCTAGGGGGTGAGGTTCCATCCCCTAAGTCTGATGTAAGGGAAGCGGTTGCCACAGTGAAGATTGCTGACAGCCTCTCCTCTAAACAGACTCAGGAGGCCAGGGAGTTTGTCAGCAGGAACACAGATGTGTTCTCAGACCTCTCTGGACGCACTTCCATAATCCAGGATGACATTGTCACTGAGCCTCAGGCCAAAATCCGGTTGAAACCATACCGGGTACACGAGGCTCAGTGACAGGCCATCTCTGAGGAAGTACAACTAATGCTACAACTAGACGTCATTGAGGAGTCTAGAAGTAAGTGGGCCAGTCTGATAGTACGGATACCCAAACCGGACGGGACATTGCAGTTTTGTAAAACATTTTTTAATTAAACGAAGTATCTAAGTTCGACATGTATCTCATGCCTCAGGTAGACAAGCTGATTGAGAGGTTAGGACAAGCCCGGTATTTTTCTGTACTGCCAGGTACCCTTAATGGAGGCTGCCAAAGAGAAAACTGCCTTCATCACGTCTGAGGGGCTGTACCAGTATAAGGTCTTACCCTTTGGTTTGCATGGCACCTCCGCCACTTTTCAGTGACTAATAGACATTGTGCTTCGTCTTCGTTTCGGCTTACCTGGATGATATTGTCATTTACAGTACCGACTGGGAAAGTCACCTACCCAAAGTGCAGGCTATAGTGGACTCTCTTCGGAAAGCTGGCCTAACCGCTAACTCCAAAAAACGTGCAATAGGGTTAGAAGAGACTAAGTACCTGGGGTATGTCATTGGGGGTGGAGTCATCAAACCCCAAGTGAACAAAATAGAGGCAATGCAGAATTTGCCCCGACTTGTCACCACTAGGCAAATAAAGTCATTCCTGGGAATGGTGGGCTATTACATGAGGTTTGTTCCCTACTTTGCTACTCTAGTCGCGCCCTTGAAAGGGCTCTTGAAGGGATGAAAATCTGTGATGGTTTGCCGGAAGAGGCTTTTGCAGCTTTGAAGTCGGCCCTGTGTGGGTCACCAGTTTTGGTGACGCCCGACTTCAAGAGGGAGTTTGTGGTACAAACAGATGCCTCTGAAGTAGGCCTCAGTGCTGTACCATCTCAGGAAGTCAATGGGGAGGAGCATCCCATTGTCTTCCTAAGCCGCAAGCTCAACCCAGCCGAAACCAGGTACAGTATAGTTGTCATAACCAGACAGCTGAGAAGCTCTGACAGAAGCCTTTCAGAACCTCCTCCTTGAGTTTTCTTTGTTTTGAATTTCAGTTCCTCATCTCGTTAGCCTCTCTCAGCTGTCATGTAGTTGGACTGATTGCATCCCTTTAAATTCCTCCCCATAATGCATTAGTGTGCGGCTTATACAACTTCCTGGAGTGTGTGTGCATGCTGATCCTACTTCCCAGTCTTCTACAAGTAAGTGCTGTACATTTATTTGTGATTTTCTGTTTGCTGGATCCCAGGTGACCCTGACTCCCTCCGTGTCTAGTGTAGGGAGCCGGTGGTCGTGTCCCCTCACTATTGTAGGGTGTTCAGGTGGTATATAGTCGAGGTACATGGATATGCGATCATCCACCATTGGGATTTTCGCATAGGCTGAGCAGACAGGGAGAGAGCCAGGTCTGATGCAGGGGTCTCCCTTTTGTTCCTTAGTTTTGGATCCAGTGAGTCATATATTCATTTTGCATTGTCTTGTTTCCTGTACACCTTCTGTGACATTATAAGCCGCCAAAACCGTCTCAAGCATGGATCCGGTTTCACTTTTGACTGAACGTTTCCAAAGTCTTTCATTGGAGGTAGCTGATCTCCGTAAGACTCTTTCTCAGTTTCAAGTGACCGGTTCAGCTTGCGTTCATGGAGTTTGTTCTGAGCCTAAGATCTCGCTCCCGGATACGTTCTCCGGGGGTAGTGAGAATTTTGTGCGTTTCAGAGAGGCTTGCAAACTCCATTTTCGCCTTCTTCCCCATTCCTCTGGTGATGAGGAACGGAGGGTGGGGATTATTATATCGCTGCTCAGGGGTAACGCTAAGTCGTGGGCCATTTCGCTGCCGGTGGGGGCACGGCCCCTCCGCTCAGTGGATGATTTATTTTTAGCCCTGGGTCAGATATATGATGATCCGGATCGTGTTGCTTTGGCTGAGTCTAGACTACGTCTGTTATGCCAGGGTAAACAATCCGCAGAGATATACTGCTCAGAATTTCGGAGATGGGCAGCTGATACTGGTTGGAATGATGCTGCACTCCAAAGTCAATTTTGCCATGTTCTTTCAGAGGGATTGAAAGATGCATTTGCCTTTCATGAGAGGCTTATCTCCTTGGACTGTGCTATGTCTCAGGCCGTTCGTATTGACAGGCGTCTTATAGAGAGAGGAGAGATCTCTCCTTCCTGTCATACTCAGTCCCAGGACAGTGCAGCGGTCTCATTCTATGCGCAGGGGTCTCAGTCGCTGTCAGCCCCTTCTGAGCAGGAGCCCATGCAGCTGGGGTTGATTGCCTCTGACAATAGAAGATTCAGCCCACATGGGAAGGTTTGTTTTTGTTGCGGAGGTATAAATCATTTGGCAAATGTTTGTCCCTCTAGGAGATTCAGGCAGTTTTCTGGGAGTAATAAAGAAATAAAAAGGAAAAAATCTTTTAAAAATATTCCATCTGTTACTATTGGCAGGGTTGAGGCGGAAATTGAAGGTTTTCCGTTTGCTTGTAGTTCCCGTTTTGTCCTGCCTGCTAGGGTGGCGCTAGAGAGCAAGAACATTTTTTGCGAGATTTTTTTACATAGTGGAGCAGCTGTCAATCTCATTGATAATCATTTTGCGATAACTCATGGTTTCCAGGTGTGCACTTTGGGAAAGGATATTCCTGTTTTTGCTATTGATTCCGCTCCACTTTCTCAGAAATCATTAAAGGGCATAGTTCACAATATTCGTTTAATTGTGAGTGATGCTCATGTTGAGGATGTGTCATGTTTCGTCCTTAGCGGATTACCTACTCCTCTTGTGTTGGGGCTACCCTGGCTCACTAAACATAACCCCACCATTGATTGGCAAGCGAGGCAAATAAATGGTTGGAGTGACTTTTGCAGAGAGAATTGCCTCACAACATCTGTTTCTGAGGTTTCTACTAAGACTGTACCACCTTTTCTCTCTGAATTTTCGGATGTCTTCTCTGAGAGTGGAGTTCAGGATTTGCCCCCGTACAGAGAGTACGATTGCCCTATTAATCTCATCCCAGGCGCCAAACTGCCTAAATCTCGTTTATACAACCTCTCCCAACCTGAAAGGGTCGCTATGCGTGCTTATATCTCTGAGAGTCTGAGAAAAGGAAACATACGACCCTCAAAGTCACCTGTTGCCGCTGGTTTTTTCTTTGTTAAGAAAAAAGATGGTTCTTTAAGACCTTGTCTGGATTTCAGGGAGCTGAACAGTATCACTATTCGTGACCCTTATCCGCTTCCTCTGATCCCGGACCTGTTTAATCAGATTGTTGGGGCTAAAGTCTTTTCCAAGTTAGATCTAAGAGGGGCATACAACCTGGTCAGGGTCAGAGAAGGAGACAAATGGAAGACGGCCTTCAATACCCCTGAGGGCCATTTTGAGAATTTGGTTATGCTCTTTGGTTTGATGAATGCCCCAGCCGTTTTTCAGCATTTCGTGAACAGCATTTTTTTATCATTTAATGGGAAAATTTGTAATAGTGTATTTGGATGACATTTTGATTTTTTCTCCTGATTTTCAAAACTCATAAGGAACACTTACGTCAGGTCTTGCTCATCCCGCGGGAGAATAAATTATACGCAAAACTGGAAAAATGTGTTTGCGGTTCCAGAAATTCAATTTCTGGGGTTTCTTCTCTCCGCTTCTGGTTTTCGCATGGACCCCGAGAAGGTCCGCGCTGTGCTTGAGTGGGAGCTTCCTGAGAATCAGAAGGCGCTGATGTGTTTTTTGGGCTTTGCCAATTATTTCAGGAAGTTTATTTTGAATTATTCCTCTATTGTTACACCTCTCACTGATATGACCAGAAAGGGGGTAGATTTTTCTTCCTGGTCGGTAGAGGCGCGTAAGGCCTTTTCTAATATCAAGGAGAGTTTTGCTTCCGCTCCCATCTTGGTACAACCTGATATTTCTCTACCCTTCATAGTTGTGTCACAGACGGTGTACAGGAAACAAAACAAAGCAACATGCATATATGACTCACTGGATCCAAAGCTAAGGAACCAAAAGGGAGACCCCTGCACAAGACCTGAGACTTTCCCTGGCTGCTCAGCCTATGCAAAGATCCCAGAGGTGGATGGTTGCATATCCATGTACCTCAACTATATAACCCCTGAACACCCTACAATAGTGAGGGGACACGACCACCGGCTCCCTTCACCAGACACGGAGGGAGTCAGGGTCACCTGGGATCCAGCAAACAGAAAATAACAGATAAATGTTCAGCACTTAACTTTGTAGCAGACTGGAAAACAAGATCAGCATGCACACACACTCCAGGAAGTAGTATAAGCCGCCCAGTAATGCATTATGGGGCGGAATTTAAAGGGATGCAATTAGTCCAACTACATGACAGCTGAGAGAGGCTAACGAGATGAGGAACTGAACATCACAACAAAGAAACTCAAGGAGGAGGTTCTGAAAGGCTTCTGTCAGAGCTTCTCAGCTGTCTGGTTGTGACAAGTTGAGGTTGATGCTTCTGAGGTGGGTGTGGGGGCGGTCTTGTCTCAGGGTTCCTCTCCTGCCAAATGGCGACCGTGTGCCTTTTTCTCGAAGAAACTCTCCTCCGCAGAGAGAAATTACGATGTGGGAGATAGGGAATTGTTGGCCATCAAGTTGGCTTTTGAGGAATGGCGCCATTGGCTAGAGGGAGCCAGACACGCTATTACCGTGTTTACTGACCATAAAAATCTGGCCTACTTGGAGTCAGCCAAGCGTCTGAACCCGAGACAAGCCAGATGGTCTTTGTTCTTTTCAAGGTTTAATTTTGTTATCACGTTCCGCCCTGGGGTTAAGAATTTTAAGGCAGATGCCCTGTCACGTTGTTTTCCGGGAGGTGGGAATTTTGAAGACCCGGGTCCCATTTTGGCTGAAGGTGTGGTGGTCTCTGCTCTTTTTCCTGAATTGGAGGCAGAGGTGCAGGCAGCCCAGTCAGAGGCTCCTGATCTTTGTCCTCCTGGGAGGTTGTTTGTGCCTCTCGCTTTAAGACACAAGATTTTTAAGGAACACCACGATACGGTCCTTGCTGGGCACCCGGGGGCAAGAGCCACAGTGGATCTCATTGCTCGGAGATTCTGGTGGCCTGCGCTTCGTAAGTCGGTTGAGGGTTTTGTGGCAGCCTGCGAGACTTGCCCTCGTGCCAAAGTCCCTCATTCACGCCCATCAGGTCCTTTCCTTCCCTTACCTATTCCTTCCCGTCCTTGGACACATCTGTCCATGGACTTCATAACGGACCTGCCTCGTTCCTCGGGGAAGACTGTGATTCTGGTGGTGGTGGACCGTTTTAGCAAAATGGTGCATTTCATCCCTTTTCCTGGTTTGCCCAATGCTAAGACGCTGGCGCAGGCATTTATTGATCACATTGTCAAATTGCATGGTATTCCTTCAGACATAGTCTCTGATAGGGGCACGCAGTTTGTTTCCAGATTCTGGAAGGCTTTCTGTTCTCGCTTGGGGGTTCGGTTGTCATTCTCTTCTGTTTTCCACCCGCAGTCGAATGGCCAGACAGAGCGCGTCAATCAGAATCTGGAGACATATCTGCGCTGTTTTGTGGCGGAGAATCAGGAGGATTGGTGTTCTTTTTTGTCCCTTGCTGAGTTTGCTTTAAATAACCGTCGTCAGGAGTCCTCTGATAAGTCACAATTTTTGCGTGCATATGGGTTTTATCCGCAGTTTGGGACTTTCTCGGGAGAGGGGTCTTCTGGTTTACCTGATGAGGACAGATTCTCCTCGTCTTTGTCTTCTATTTGGCAAAAGATTCAGGATAATCTAAAGAGCATGAGTGAGAGATATAAGCGTGTGGCAGTTAAGAGACGTGTGCCTGGTCCAGACCTGAATGTTGGTGATCTGGTGTGGTTGTCTACCAAGAATATCAAATTGAAGGTTCCCTCCTGGAAGTTGGGTCCTAGGTTTATTGGGCCTTACAAAATCCTGTCTGTCATCAATCCTGTTGCCCACCGTCTTGATCTTCCTCAGACTTGGAAGATCCATAATGTTTTTCATAAGTCCTTATTGAAACCTTATGTTCAACCCATTGTACCCTCGCCTTTGCCTCCTCCTCCGATTATGGTTGATGGGAATCTTGAATTTCAGGTCTCTAGGATTGTGGATTCTCGTCTTGTTCGCGGTTCTCTCCAGTACCTCGTTCATTGGGAGGGTTATGGTCCTGAGGAGAGGATGTGGGTCCCAGTGATGGACATTAAGGCCACTCCTCTCATCAGGGCTTTCCATAGGTCTCATCCTGAGATGGTGGGCTCTGAGTGCCTGGAGTCCACTCGTAGAGGGAGGGGTACTGTCACAACCAGACAGCTGAGAAGCTCTGACAGAACCCTTTCAGAACCTCCTCCTTGAGTTTTCTTTGTTTTGAATTTCAGTTCCTCATCTCAGTTAGCCTCTCTCAGCTGTCATGTAGTTGGACTGATTGCATCCCTTTAAATTCCTCCCCATAATGCATTAGTGTGCGGCTTATACAACTTCCTGGAGTGTGTGTGCATGCTGATCCTATTTTCCTGCCTTCTACAAGTTAAGTGCTGTACATTTATTTGTGATTTTCTGTTTGCTGGATCCCAGGTGACCCTGACTCCCTCCGTGTCTAGTGTAGGGAGCCGGTGGTCGTGTCCCCTCACTATTGTAGGGTGTTTAGGTGGTATATAGTCGAGGTACGTGGATATGCGATCATCCACCATTGGGATTTTCGCATAGGTTGAGCAGACAGGGAGAGAGCCAGGTCTGATGCAGGGGTCTCCCTTTTGTTCCTTAGTTTTGGATCCAGTGAGTCATATATTCATTTTGCATTGTCTTGTTTCCTGTACACCTTCCGTGACAATAGTGGAGAGAGAGTGTCTGGCTATCAAGTGGGCAATCGAGTCTCTCTGCTACTATTTGTTGGGGAGAAAGTTCCACTTGGTGACCGACCACTCCCCTCTCAAGTTAATGATCCAGGCCAAATACAGGAATGCCGGGTCACCAGATGGTCTTGGTCTCTGCAGAACTTTAAGTTCTCGGTAGAACACAGAGCCAGCCGGTTGCAGGGAAACGTGGATGCCCTGTCCCGGGTGCATTGTCTGGCATGTGTTTACCCCCTCAGGGTTGAAAATAGGGGGGGGTATGTGACACACTGAGGGGTTGTGTCTGGCAAGGCAGGTATTTTCTTCCCAGCACTGTGCAGCTGGGCTGGTTTCCAGCCAGGTGAAGTCAAATACCGGACCACAGTTTAGGTGCGGGTCCGAGTTTTGGCAGCACCTGGTTGTCCTTAAGTAGGCAGCTGGGCTCAGCAGAGATGTCTCTGTTTTTGGGATCTGAGGCTTTGTGCCGTGCTGGAGGGCTGAGAAACAGGCCCCCTAAAGCCTGCTGTGGACTACTGGAGGCAGAACTGCCAGCAAGGTGACTTGTGTTATATGAAATTTCTATTGTGTGTAAATTAACACCAAGACTGCAAAGTTACATGCTGTTTTGTGCAATTGCCTCAAGTGTGAATTAAGAACTTGTATTTTTCCTTTGTACTGCGCCCGCTATCCCTATCTACCAGAGCAAAACCACTTAGTTTGCTGCTAAATACCACGACCGTTTGCCTACTTCTGTAACACCCCAGAGTGGTGTTACCACTACTGCACCCTGCTTCTATATCTAATGGGCTAATATAATGTCATCTTATATATGTCTTTCCAGGTCCACAACAATGTGCATTCATAATCTTGTTATGTAACTGTTTATTACATGCAATGTGCTTGGTTCACCAGCAGGTGACAGCGTAAATGGCAGAGCTATCCTTAGAGAGAATGGAACTCACCATTCCATTGCCCCCCCTTTTGGGCAGAAGTGAGCCAGTCCTGCTTGATACCAGAAGGAGGTGGGGCAGTTCTGGTTTGTTTTGGTTGAGACTCCATGTTGGAGCTGCCAGGATTCTAACCTACTTTTTGGCTGATCATAAGTCCGACTACAAGGGTGAAGTGCAGTATTAAGAGAAAACAAAGACACCAAGTGAGATTGTAAGTACAGCAGAGTGAGAGAAAAATATAGCAGAGTTGAGTTTGCCTGCCAGTTTATGCTAAAGCCTGCTGGAACCAAGACAAAGCCTGAAACTGTTTGAAGAAACGTTTATTCAAGTAAAGCTGCAATTGAACTTCATCTCAAGGTCTGGACTCAAGTTATTTCTTCAAATCCCTCAATTATTCCCCTATTTATTGTGTCGGAGCCAAAGCCTGGGGTCCATCCGTATCCAGGTAGGAGCACAGTGATACACATAAAGAGACAATTTAGGCCGCAACATACCACTCTGCATTTCCTACACCTGGGACGCAATAGGAAGGGCCCTGGGTGGAGGTGCCCATTGCACTTCCCAATCTTGAAAGCTGTTCTCTCACATACAAATACAGACCTGTTAGTAATTCTGAAGAATATTTCTAAAAAATGTCTCCTTCAAGTGCAACTTGTGTCTTATAAGATACTAAATACATTTTTCTTAAATCCCATGTTTTCCTTGACAATTGACCGCCTGCTTCTTGCTTTCATTTACAGATTATATTTCAGTTGCTTACCCAAAGATCTCCAGCTAAATGGCATCCACCGCCTGTCATGAGTTATTTGTCTTCAAACACATCACAAAGCCCAAAAACTTCACGAGATTCAGACCAAGAAGAGATCCATAGACTTATCAAGCTCATTGAATGGCCAGAGGTTCCCAGTGGAGTTGACTTCATGTCTTCTACAAGTCCAAAGACAACATTTTATGCTTTCCTGCATCGACAAGAAGTTTACCACGTAGGAGATCGTATAACGATTATAATTTCTGCTCGGGATCATTATGGTAGACCAAAGTCCTATGGAGGAGATTATTTTCAGGCCAAGTTACATTCTCCAAAGCTGAAAGCTGGAGTAACAGGTTCAGTTATTGACCACAGAAATGGCAACTATTCAGCCACGTTCCTTCTGCTCTGGCCTGGAGACGCTGAGGTTCACATCTCTCTGGTACATTCCAGCGAAGCCGTTTCCATTCTGAGCAGGAAGAGGGACTCTCGGCCCGACAAGGTGAAAACAGAGGTTTTTCTTAGTTTTGGTTCATATTATGTGGATTAAAAATGATTCTGATGGTATAGTGCAAGGAAATACTGTTCCGCATATGGCCTTCATACATTATGGGTAGACATGAGTGAATTTCTTAAAATTGGTTTCTGGTCTGATTCTAACAAATTATTCAGCAGATTCTATTTAGTATGTGGCTGTGGCAGCAGCACAGTATGGAAACTGATGGACAAGGAAGGAGACATGGAAGTGTGTGGGGGTAGTGGTAGCGGCAGCAGTAGCTATATAGTATGGAACCTGATAGACAAAGCAGGAGATGGGCAATAATATTGTTACAGCAGAAGCCACGACAGCAGCAGCACAGTATGAAACCTGACCAACAAGGCAGGAGATTAGCGACTGTATAGGGGAAACAATGGAGAGATTTCAACATATAGTGACTGTGATGCAGGAAAATACATCCAATCAGGTTCGGTACACTTATTTAATTTAATTAGATTTGCAACAGTTTTCAGAACAAAATGCACAATTGGACAGAGTTCAGTGCACCGATGACACTAAATATGTCAGCCAGTACATTTTAGATTTTTGCAAGTGTGTGTAAGTGGGCTGATAGCTGGCAACTATACATTAGGAAAAATGTTGTACTGTAGCTTTAAATTTGACCTTAGTGGATGGAAATGGCTGTAGCCCAGTAACACACATTATTGCACTTCAATGGGTCTGACACTGACACAGTCCTGTCCAGGGCTGCCAACCAGAATTTTTTTTTTCTGGACAACTTATCTCAAAATCACAGACAGCCAACATTTTTTACGGACAAATTGGAAAACCATAAGGAATGACAAAAATTATAAGTAATACATGTCTATAGCTCAATATACTGATAAGGACTCATCACCAGCAGTTACTGCGAGATGTAAAATGATAATAATTACCAGCAAAATAATGTAGTCAAGTATCACCAGCCTAAAAAAAAAGTTTATTTTTAAGGACGATCCAGAACTTTCTGTACGGTTGGTAACCCTGGTCTTGTCACTGTCTAAAAACCTCTCTTTTTGTCTATCAATTAATTAACTCTAACTACCTATTGTCTTCCCTAAAACCGCCCCTATCTGACCCCAAACTAGTTGTATTGTGAGTCCAAAGATAAGCTCCCTTTACTATCTTTCTGACAGACGAACTGTCACATCAATGTAAAAGCTCAGAATACGAATGTCTACCCTGGTTGGGGTTGTATATAATGACTCGGACATGTCAGTATTGTCCCTCGTGATTGGCTGAGGCATTTTGTGCAGACTGGATGGCCGTGGCCCCACCAGGTTCATGTGATCCTCCATCTTTAGCTTCCCTGCCCAGCTGTGCTGTCTACCGATCTGTAACATGACGCCATTTTGAGTGATTCACCTGAATTAAATCACAATAAACTTTGGATTAGTTGGGAAGCTGAATATTTGGGAAATTACAAACAAATTTGATCCATTTAGAATTGATTTAACCTCTCTAATTAAATCTATTGTAGACATACAGTAGTAAGTAAATGTGTTTTTTTTCAAGGTGCCCTGTGAGGTTGGACACCCAGTGTGATCTGTTGTATAACCTCTGTACACTCTGGGCATAAGCTGGTCCCACATTGGGGATTTCAGATGGCCATTTTTGAATGATAGTCTTTCTTGGTTGGATTGCTAAATGTGTCATCTTGGATACATAAAAATGCCAAATGTCTGATCATAAATCTCTGCCATTACCTGTGGTCTGGTCTTCCAGATGCAGATCTATCATTCTATCTTGAACGACTATCTATTTAAACACACAAAAAGTTCCAACATGGCAGATCAATTTGTTGATGGACATCTGCCGTCAAAATTTAATGATGCCATAAAAATGATGATCTGCGAAAATAATCTAAAGCAGCCTTTCCTGATATCCAGATTTTCTAGCATATGGCCAACTTTAAGAGTCCAATGGGTTGTTAATGACTGATATAAAAAAGTCCTGCTAAAATGCCAGGTTTTTGGCATGTAAAAAAAAATAAGACCAAGAAGAATAATTTCTGAATTCTCCCACCTGTCACTTATAACCTGCATAATTAAATTGTAAAACAAACTGAAATCTTTTAGGGTGGAAAAAATTAAGTACTAAAATAATGTGATTGCATAACTACACTCAATTATTAGGAGTACAGATAGGGCAATCTGTCACAAAGATCGGGATCGTCAAACGGTGTGTTGTCTTCCTGGCGCTCGAGATCGACACATAGCGGATCGGGTTGACAGATTACTGGGAAGGGCTAGAGAAGATCCAGCGGTCATGGTCCATATCGGAACCAATGACAAAGTTAGAGGTAGGTGGAACATCCTTAAAAATGATTTCAGGGATTTAGGTCAAAAGCTTAGGGCAAGGACCTCAAAGGTAGTGTTTTCTGAAATACTACCTGTACCACGGGCCACACAAGAAAGGCAGTGGGAGATTAGGGGGGAACAAGTGGCTCAAAAACTTGTGTAGGAAGGAGGGGTTTGTGTTCTTAGAGAACTGGGCCAACTTCTCTGTCAGAAGATGGCTAGAAGGTTGGAGGAGTGTTTAAACTAGGGACTGCGGGGAGGATAATTATGTTATAGGATGGGAATATAGTGCAGATATAGACTGGAGGCAAGGTAGTGGGACTTGGGGAGGAATGGAAGGAGGGACTAGAACAGTTCAGAAGGAAAGGTGTTGGGGAAAAAAATATACAAAAACCTATTAAATGTATGTATGTATGTATACTAATGCCAGAAGCCTGACTAATAAAACTGGGGAACTGGAATTAGTGATGTGTGAGGAGGACTATGAGATAGTGGGAATAACTGAGACACGGCTGGATGATAGCTATGACATAGTGGGAATAACTGAGACATGGCTGGATGATAGCTATGACAGTGGGAATAACTGAGACACGGCTGGATGATAGCTATGACATAGTGGGAATAACTGAGACACGGCTGGATGATAGCTATGACTGGACAGTTAATGTACAGGGTTACAGTCTGTTTAGAGAGGATCGTCAAAACCGGAGAGGGGGAGGGGTCTGCCTTTATGTAAAGTCCTGTCTAAAGCCCACAGTCCGAGAAGATATAAGTGAGGGACATGACCATGTGGAGTCACTGTGGGTAAAAATACATGGATGCAAAAAAATAATAAATTATTAATAGGAGTTTATTATAAACCACCTAATATACCAGAGTCCACAGAAAATCTGCTACTAAACGAGAGATGAGGTGGCAAATCATAATGAGGTGGTTATTATGGGGGACTTCAACTACCCAGATATAGACTGGGAAACTGAAAGCTGTACATCCCATAAAGGAAACAGGTTCTTGACAATTACCTTTCCCAACTGGTTCAGGACCCGACTAGAGGGACGGCCATACTGGACTTAGTACTAACCAATAGGCCTGACAGAACAACAGATGTGCAGGTTGGGGGACACCTGGGAAATAGTCACCATAAAGTAATAACCTTCCAATTATTCTTCACTCAAGCGTTTCTACAGGAAGGAACAAAAATACCAAACTTCAAAAAAGCTACATTTTGCCAACTAATAGAGGCCATAGGCTTAACTAACTGGGACAAAGTCCTCAAAAATAAAAATACAGCCACAAAATCGGATATTTTTAAAAGCATCCTAAAATCTAAATGTGGATAAATAAAACTGTAAAGAAAACAATAAATGACAAAAAGAAAGCATTTAAATTACTAAAACAGGAGGGCAGTGAGGAAGCACTGAAAAACTATAAGGAAAAGATAGAATATATAAAAAACAAATAAAAGTCACCAAACTAGAGACCGAGAGATTAATTGCCAAAGAGAGCAAAACTAACCCTAAAATGTGCTTCAATTATATAAATGGTAAAAAGTATAAATCTGAAGGTGTCGGCCATTTACAGAGTAATGAGGGGGTAGTTGCAGAGAGCGACGAGGAGAAAGCAAAGCTATAACATATTTTTTTCTCCACTGTATTCGCTGAAGAAAATAAACTGTCAGATGAAATGCAGAATGTAAAAGTAAATTCCCCATTAAAAGTGCTCTGTCTGACCCAGGAAGAAATACAGCAGCGTCTTCAAAAGATTCAAATAGAGAAATCGCCAGGACCAGATGGTATACACCCCTGTATCCTAAGAGAATTAAAGGGAACCTGTCACCGGGATTTTGTGTATAGAGCTGAGGACATGGGTTGCTAGATGACCACTAGCACATCCGCAATACCCAGTCCCCATAGCTCTGTGTGCTTATATCGTGTAAAAAAAAACGATTTGATACATATGCAAATTAACCTGAGATGAGTCCTGTATGTGAGATGAGTCAGGGACAGGACTCATCTCAGGTTCATTTGCATATGTATCAAATTGTTTTTTTTACACAATAAAAGCACACAGAGCGATGGGGACTGGGTATTGCGGAAGTGCTAGCGGCCATCTAGCAACCCATGTCCTCACCTTTATACACAAAATCCCGGTGACAGGTTCCCTTTAAGTAATGTCATAGCCAGACCCTTATTTCAGATATTTACAGCCTCTATACTGACAGGGAGTGTTCCACAGGATTGGCGCATTGCAAATGTGGTGCCAATATTCAAAAAGGGTGCAAAAACAGAGCACGGAAACTATAGGCTTGTGAGTTTAACATCTGTCGTGGGTAAACTGTTTGAAGGTTTTCTAAGAGATGATATCTTGGAGGATCTCAATGAAAATAAGCAAATAAAATCATATCAGCATGGCTTCATGAGGTATTGGTCATGTCAAACTAATGTAATCAGTTAATATAAAGAGGTAAGTTCTAGACTTGACAGCGGCGAATCAATGGATGTCGTGTATCTGGACTTCTCCAAAGAATTTGACACCTGTACCACATGAAAGGTTAGTATATAAATTGAGAATGCTCGGACTGTGAGAAAACGTCTGTATATGGGTAAGTAACTGGCTCAGTGATAGAAAACAGAGGGTGGTTATTAACGGTACACACACAGATTGGGTCACTGTCACTAGTGGGGTAGCTCAGGGGTCAGTATTGGGCCCTATTCTCTTCAATATATTTTTTAATGATCTTGTAGAAGGCTTGCACAGTAAAATATAAATTTTTGCAGATGACACTAAACTGTGTAAAGTAATTAACACGTAAAAGGACAGTATACTGAATATATATACTACAGAGGACAGTATATTGTATATATATACTACAGAGGACAGTATAATGTATATAAATATACTACAGAGGACAGTATACTGTATATATACTACAGAGGACAGTATACTGTATATACACTACAGAGGACAGTATACTGCTACAGAGGAATCTGGATAGATTGGAGGCTTGGGCAGAGAAGCGGCAGATGAGGTTTAACACTAACAAATGTAAAGTTATGCACATGGGAAGGAATAATGCAAGTCACCCGTACATACTGAATGGTAAAACACTCGGTAACACTGACATGGAAAAGGATTAGGAATTTTTATAAACAGCAAACTAAGCTGTAGAAACCAATGTCAGGAAGCTGCTGCCAAGGCCAATAAGATAATGGGTTGCATCAAAAGGGGCATAGATGCCCTTGATGAGAACATAGTCCTACCACTTTACAAATCACTAGTCAGACCACACATGGAGGACTGTGTACAGTTCTAGGGTCCTGTGAACAAGGCAGACATAGCAGAGCTGGAGAGGGTCCAGAGGAGGCAACTAAAGTAATAACTGGAATGGGGCAACTACAGTACCCTGAAAGATTATCAAAATTAGGGTTATTTATTTTAGAAAAAAGACGACGATGTATAAATATATCGGGGGACAGTGCAGAGATCTATCCCATCATCTATTTATCCCCAAGACTTTGACTGTGACGAGGGGACATCCTCTGCGTCTGGAGGAAAGAAGGTTTGTACACAAAGGATTCTTTACGGTAAGAGCAGTGAGACTATGGAACTCTTTACGGTAAGAGCAGTGAGACTATGGACTCTTTACGGTAAGAGCAGTGAGACTATGGACTCTTTATGGTAAGAGCAGTGAGACTATGGAGCTCTCTGCCTGAGGAGGTGGTGATGGTGAGTACAATAAAGGAATTCAGGAGGGGCCTGGATGTATTTCTGGAGTGTAATAATATTACAGGCTATAGCTACTAGAGAGGGGTCGTTGATCCAGGGAGTTATTCTGATGCCTGATTGGAGTCGGGAAGGAATTTCTTTCCCCTTAAGTGGGGAAAATTGGCTTCTACCTCACAGGGTACTTTTTGCCTTCCTCTGGATCAACTTGCAGGGTGACAGGCCGAACTGGAAGGACAAATGTCTTTTTTAGGCCTTATGCACTATGTTACACCCTTAAACTAATAATTTGTTGAAGGACTTACTTTTTGGGTAGGAGTCTATCAGCATGGCACATTTTGACTTGGCAATCTTTGTCCACTCTTCCTTACAAAAGCTCTCCAAATCTGTTAAACTGCAAGTGCATCTCCTGTGCACAGCCCTCTTCAGGGCAACCCACAGACTTAGAATTGGATTCAGGTTTGGGTTCTGGCTAAGCCATTCCAAAACTTTGATCTTCTTCTGGCGAAGTCAGTCTTTTGTTGACCTGGCAGTATATGCTTTGGATTGTTGTTGTGCTGAAAGGTGAAATTCCTCTTCATTTTCAGGTTTTTAGCAGAGGCCTGAGTGCTTTTTGCCAAAATTTACTGATATTTAGAAATTTTCTTAATTCCCTCCACCTTGAAAACAGCTCCAAAGCATAATGCTGTATCCACCATGCTTCACTGTGTGTATGGTGTTCGTATGATGATGCGCTGTGTTGGCTTTGTGCCAAACATATCTGTTGGAATTATAGCCAAAAAGTTCAACCTTGGCCTCCTCAGACCAGAACATGTTTTCCCACAAGCTGTTGGCAGGCTTGATGTCGGTTTAGGCAAAACATAGCTGGACTTGAATATTTTTCTTTGTAAGAAAAGGCTTCTGTTTCGCCCTACTTACCTCACCGCCCAGACATATGAAGAATATAGGAGATTGTTTTGCCGTACACGACCAGTACCTGACAGAAATTCCTGCTGTTCCTTTAATGATGCTATCGGCCTCTTGGCCACCTCCTGGACCAATTTTCTTTTTGTCTTTTCATCAATTTTTGAGTGACACTGTTGCGCCAAATTTTACCCACATCTTGATAATGGTCTTCACTAGGGATGAGCGAATTTCATATTTCGAAGTTCGTGTGCGGGTTCGTGTTGTGGTATTTACTGAATTGCGGTATGGATTCTGTTACCACAGACCATAACGCAATTCCATGACGGAATGCCTTCAGAGGCATTCCGTTATTCATTCCGTCAAAATAAAAGTCTATGGCCTCCTTCACATGGGTGTCCTGGATTTACTCCGGATGCGTCTCGTTTGCATTGCGTGAAAACCGCGCGAGTAGGCACACAATTGCAGTCAGATTTGATTATTTGTTAATTTTTTTCCGCGCGAGTGCAATGCGTTTTGCATGCGCGTGAACAAAAAAACTGAATGTGGCACCCAGACCCAAACCTAGACTTCTTCACCGAAGTTCGGGTTTGGGTTAGGTGTTATATTTGTTTTATTATTTTCCCTTACAACATGGTTATAAGGGAAAAAAATAGCATTCTTAATACAGAATGCATAGTAAATTGTGGCTTGATGGGTTAAAAAATGAAAAAAATATTAGCTCACCTCATTCAATTGATCTTACAGCCGTCATAGTCTTCTTTCTTCTTCTTTCAGGACCTGCAAAAGGACCTTTGATGACGTCACCGCGCTCACCACATGATCCTTCTATCTTCATTCAGCAGGACCTGCGCTGACGTCACCGCGCTCACCACGTGGTGAGCGAGATTATGTCAAAAGGTCCTTTTGCAGGTCCTGAAAGAAGAAGAAAGAAGACGATGCCGGCCGGGCAATCAAGTGGATGAGTGAGTTATTTATTTTATTTTTTTAACCCCTCAATCCACATTTTAGGGTGGGTTCACACTAGCGTTAGGTATTCCGTTATGGCTTTCCGTTATAACAAGGTTATATTGGAAAATAACGGAATACGCAGACAGAATGCAAAACGGAAGCCTTTAAAAGTAATTCCGTTTCCTTTCCGTCCTAATAGAAGTCTATGGGAACGCATAAAAGATCCGTCTGGGTCCCATTATGCAAGACGGAAAACAAAGTCCTGTCGAAAGGACTTTGTTTTCTGTCTTGCATAACGGGATTAGACGGATCCATTTTAAATCCCATAGACTTCTATTAGGATGGAAAGCAAACGGAATGACTTTTAAAGGCTTCCGTTTTGCATTCTGTCTGGGCATTCCATTATTTTCCGTTATAACCATGTTATAACGGAAAGCCATAACGGAATCCCTAACGCTAGTGTGAGCCCACCCGTGGTAAGCATTCTGTATTATAAAAATGATATAAGGGAGAATAATACAGTAAATTGACTTTAATGGGGTTGCTCATCCCTATCATCTCCTAGCAACCATGCGTGAAAATCGCACCGCATCTGCATTTGCTTGCAGATGCCTGCGATTTTCACGCATCTCAATTCATTTCTGTGGGTCCTGCGTTGCGTGAAAAGAGCAAAATATAGAACATGCTGCGATTTTCACGCAACACACAAGTGCTGCGTGAAAATCACTGCTCATCTGCACAGACCCATTGAAGTAAATGGGTCTAGATTTAGTGCCGGTGCAATGCGTTCACCTCCCTCCTGGGGGAGCGGTGCTGATGGCAGACTAGATGGGCCAAATGGTTCTTATCTGCCGACACATTCTATGTTTCTATGTTTCTATCCCTCATCCACCAGACTTTACAGCTGGCACAGTGCAGTTTGGAAGGTAATGTTCTCCAGGCATTCAGAAGTCCATCAGACGCCAGATAGAAAAGTGTGACTGGTCATTCCACAGAAAACATCCCCACTGCCCCAGAGTCCAGTGGCAACATGCCTTACACCACTCCATTCCATGCTTGGCATTGTGCTTGGTGATGTAAGGCTTGCATAGCACTCACAGTTGATCATGGCATATCTTGGAGGGAAGAAATTGCATCTGATTGGGAGCATGAACTTGATCATAACCAATCAGAGACAAACCTCTTTCTTTTATCTGTGGCCCCTCAAGGTTTCATAACACATTTACCTTGGGACCTCTATATCCTGCCGCCACATCAACTTCCACTCGTATCTCCTCTGGGGCACACTCTTATACAGGGCAAGGTTTAAACAATTGAGTGTTCGCTATGTAGTACCCCAGACCTGGGGGTACTATACCAGCACAATGTTATTGTTTTACGTTGTTATGTTATTTGGCTGTTTGTACCAGTAGAGAATGTATGGCTATTGTTGGAAAGGAACGGGGCTAACCACCCTGTTCCTGCCCTCTTGGTAGTAGTGGGCTGGTCCTGCTTCCTGCCAGGAGGGGAGTTCCTGCTGAGACCGAGGAGAGGAGAGAAAGCACACTGCAGAGCTCCTGCTCCTGGACAATGTTCTCCAGAGATATCAACTATATCAAGTACTTAAGTGAATCCTTGAGGAGAAAGACAGCAGAATGAACAGCTGTATCCAGCATTTAAAGACTAAGAATCCCACTAGGCCAGTACAATTCTAGCGCTAAACTACAGCCAAACTGCCTCCATATTCCTTACTGGTGCCAGGTGATTGCACTTAAAATCTAAGTTCTAAGTTACAGAGAGTTTTATACGTTTTACTCTAGTCGTTTTCTTTAGTACTACACCGATCCCCAGGGTGCAATGGCGTAAGGGAGTACACCGTGACATTTCATAAGGGCCACTACCACCCCAATCCTCTGCACCGGCTCGCTGCAGCTACAAGTCACTGGTCATGAAATTACATCATGTAAAGGGACTTTGAGTCATTAGCACAGTATGGCAGCAGCAGAGAAGCTAGTTGCACCCTTGAATATGAGATAGACCAATACATTAAATTTCTGTTTCGAGCACCTACTGCACCTTCATTGCTATTATTGCCCAAAAAATTCCTACTATTGTATTAACAACATGTTGCATAATAAGTGACCCCGCTCACTATGGCTGTTTTGTTTTAACAGATTTACTACCACGGATATTTCATCCACAATGGAAGCAGCGCTACGGTAGAGTGTAATGTGCAGCCTCCAGGACCTGACGTGTGTACATACCGTGACGTACAATCCAGAGAGGAGTGGTTCTGCAACCGGCCAAAGGGCTTTCCCTGCAGTGCCTACCAGGAGCATTCAGCAGGTGGCAGACGCCCAATACTCAATGCCACCGAGCAGCAATTCCTACAAAAGTGAGTACAAGTAAGAATGGACATTGGGTATTACATGATGCCATGCTTCTATGTGTTGTGCCCAATGGTCACCCAACTCAAACCTTCTCATAAATCTTATCTTTACATATGGAATATTAGGGGTATTCGATGGTTCATACTGAACATAGAATGGATATACATGAAACATTTATAGAGGGAAGGTGGCCATAGACAATAGATGATTGTTACCCAATTCAGTTGAATTTTTGGGGATTGCTCATCATATCTACGAGTAGGTTTAAAGTGTTAAGGTTTTGTAGATCTCCATTGGTCAACCATTGTACACAAGAAACATAATGTCTCAAGTCAAGAACCACCAGATCCCAGTCTATCTGCTGTGTTCTCACAGGTCAGTCACTGATCAGACAATTTCATCAACTCTGAGAAAAATCACCATCTTTCCCCAGAGTTCCAGCACAGGTGAGAACATTCAGGAGGTGGGACACTCAGGGATGTATTACTTCTGGTAACATGAGAAGTCATTGCACAATGTCGTTGCAGATAAAAGAAGTGTTTGTAGACCTGGACTCCCCATTCCGGACCCCTCAGGGTATTATTATCAGGACGTGTGGCAGTCACGTGTCTGCAGGAACAGACGCTTCACTTATCCATCCAATGTCACCTCCTGTCTGAAGGGAAAGGTTGTCTACATGTTTGGAGATTCAACGCTTCGCCAGTGGTGGGAATACCTTATAAATTTCGTCCCATGTGAGTTGCTGCAAAAAGTACATCAGTATTTCTCAATATTATTTATGAAACTCTTGTAGGTGCCCCTAAAAAAGACAATGGATCACGCTTGTCATGTATGCAGTGAGTGTGTATGTGCATGTCTGTATATTCCACTTATCAGCCATAGCATTAAAAGGGAAGATACTCTGTGTTATTATCTGGTGACCTGGTGGGAAATATTAGGCGGCAAGTAGACAGTCAGTTGTTGAAGTTGATTTGATGAAAGCAGGAAAAATGGGGAAAATGTAAGGATCCAAGTGACTTTCACAAAGGCCAAATTGTGGTGGAAAGATATCTGGTCAGTGCATCTCCAAAACATTTTGTCTTTTTGGATGTTCTCGGTATGTAGTGGTTATAACTAGAGATGAGCGAACCACTTAAGATTCGGTTTGGTTCAGGTTTTCAGAATTTTTTTAAAATTTGGTTCGATCCAAATCGTTTTGGACCCAACCAAAGTTGCCCTGAAAAATAGAATATAAGACCTTCTAGTGTCCAAGGACTCTGAATATTTAGGGAAACTTGTTATCTATATGTTTTTTAGAATTTTTTTCCTCAATAGTAGCGGCTGCAGAAGCAGCATAGCATGGAACATACTAGACTGTCTATGGCTAGTAGTAGTAATGGTAATAGTAGTAGTTGTAATGGTAGTAGTGGCACATGCTTTGCGTTAATAGCAGTGGCAGTAGTCATTATCAGTGAGGAGCAGCAGCAGCCATATGGTACATGTTGGCCAGCCGGCAGCAGCATAATGCAGGCTGCAGCAGCTGTCTTACGGAACATGATGGTCGGCAGCCCGCAGCAGTGGCACGATGGTGGTGGTGTCATGATGGAGGCAACAGCCGTAAAGAACATGATGGTTGGCAGCCCGCAGCAGTGGCACGATGGTGGTGGTGTCATGATGGAGGCAACAGCCGTAAAGAACATGATGGTTGGCAGCCCGCAGCAGTGGCACGATGGTGGCGGTGTCATAATGGAGGCAACAGCCGTAAAGAACATGATGGTTGGCAGGCCATAGCAGTGGCATGATGGCAGGGGTGGCATGATGGAGGCAGGCAGGCAGCAACAGTGGCAAGATCTATTCATCGGCCTCAGTCAGGGGAGTGTGAAAATCCTCCCCAATGCAGACTTGGTTCATTGTGACAAAAATTCTGTTTTGGACATTGGCGGAGGACAGCTTGGTCTGTTTGGGTGTCTGCTCACCACCTGCAGCGCTAAAAAACCCTTTCCGAGATGACATTGGAGGTTGGGCATTAAAGAAAATCTGATGTGCCAGTTCGGGCCACTGTTCCAGTCTGTCTGTCTAGAATTCCATGGTGTCAGGGAACAGGGTATGTGACAGAGACTGGCCAGAGTTTAGGTAGGCCTGAACCTGGGTGTTGAGGTGGGAGTTATCAGCTTGCTGACTGGCCTTAGCCTGGAGTAGCAAGTGGAAAAATTGCTCCATCAGGACATGCCTTCTTCTGCAGATTTTGCTGCTTGTGGGGTGGAGAAGCAGGCATCCATTTGCGTCCCTTTAAGATAAATAAGTGTACTTGTTTTCGTGACGCTAGTTGCAGTGAAGCAACAAGGGCACAAGGCCCCTTTTTAGTAATAATGTATATGGTACCCAGATGTAGGAATGCCAGAGTGGTATAGGGTGGCCTATAATGTCCCTTAACGTTGATGCATGTGTCAGGGTGCTCCTACCTGGATAAGCTGGACCCCAGGCGTTGTCGTCTGAAGCAGAGCAAATAAGGTAAATAATTGAAGGATTTGAAAAAAATATATTGAGTCCAGACCTTGTGATGAAGTCCAATAACAGCTTTACTCTCAATAAACTTTTCTCCAATCAGTCTCAGGCTTTCTCTTGGTTCCAGCAGGCTTTGGCATTAACTGGGGCAGGCAAACTCCTCCCTGTTACATCTGTTACTCTCTTGTTCTGCTATGCTGACAGGATAGCTATGCAACTTAGCTTTAGCTGCAGGCTGTAACTTCCTTCTTGTAGTCTGTCTCTAAACTGTCCAGGGAAAACTTTACTCCTTGCCTCAGAGGCTTCCAGCTTCTGCCTCCATGTCCAGCTGAGCTGAAGGTGCTTCAGCTGTCCTGAGCAAGGCCACATTCAACAGGGACGTGCACCAGCTGCACACCCTCCTGCAAGAGGGTAAACTAGAACCTTCACCTAGCAGGGGGTAAGCTAGACTGACTAGAACTTGACCCCACCCATCCTGCAGCAAGTGGAAAAAGCCCACCACACCACAGAGGGGGGTGTTAGAATGGAAGGAAAGGCTCCATTCTCTGTCCCTGTAGCTCTGCCATTTATGCTGCCACCGAATGGTGAACCAGGCATCTCACAATTGAACATAACAGTTACATGGAAAGAGATATGCACATTATACAGGATCTGGAAATAAACGCACAGATAACATTAGGTTAACCAATAAAAACAGTAGCGGGGTGCAGAAGTGGTAATGCACCTCGGGGGTGTTACACATTCACCGTAGGCTTCAGCAAGCAGTGTGCATAGTGTTTCTTGGTAATAACATAATTTGTCCTACCCTTCTGTCCGAGGAAAACATTCCCCCATTTTGCTTTGATATAGAGGGTCTAAAAGCAAGGCTACCCAGTAATCGTCAGACTGCTTGATGTCAACGACACTCCTGTCACTGCGTAAGCAAGCAAGTATACAAGTAACCATTCTGGCCAGCATGCAAGAGGAGCCACTTCTTTCCAGATCCGCTCCCCGCTGAGACGATTGGGTGTCCTGGCAGGTGCCATCGTCATCATCGTCCTCTTTCTCCTTCACATCCGACTCCTGCAGTGGCAGCTCCTCATCCTCCTCCTCTTTGGCAGATTCCCTTTGTGTACCCAACGGCTATAGGGCGAACAACAAGATGCGTCAGCTGTTCTTCCGCTATCATCCCCTGCTGCCTGAGCATTAGCGTCTGTTCTAAGATAAATATGAGGGGGATGACATCATTCATGCCGCAGTTGACTCTGCTGACAAACTTTGCGGCCAGGGCTTCAGCACTCAACAGAAGTTTCAGATGAGCTGCCACTGCCTGACCTCGAAGCAACACATGCTTCCTGCTGCTGAGGCTGTCTCTTGCATGACAAAATCTTTCACGGCTTTCAGTGCAATGTTGAATTCCAACGAGCTGTCACTGTCCCTGCCCATAACAGCTGCTCCAGGTGTCCACTGTGGTGCAAACCTTTCCGCACAGTGAGAATTGCAACCCATCTTGTCCGCCAAGTGAGAGTACAAGGCAGGGATGGCTTTTTGGGAGAATCTTCCATTGAGGCTGAGAGCATGCCATTAGCTCCCTAAAGGCAGCAGACTCAACTAAATGGTACGGCAGCAACTGCACTTTGTTTAATCACAGGATGGGGTGATGTCGCTTCATGTGGTTTAATAGAGCTGCAGTGGTTACATTTCTGTTTGCCTGCCCATGTCTTATTTTGTGCTTGCCCAAGGCAATGCTTCTGTCTTCCAGCAGTATGGAGAAAAACAGCCAGACAGGAAATACTCATGCAGCAGAGGAATAGGCAGCAGAGCTCGGCTTAGCTCTGGCACGTTTTGGGCCTAACCCACTCACAATCACCAGATCCCGAAGCAGACGTGGCTCTGGCTGTTCTTTGGGAGGTAAGTGGCCTCTGCTCTTTATTGCTGCTGCCATCCTCCTCCTCTGATGTTACCTCCCTTTGTCACCACTCCCCTGCTCTTCCCCAACTGCCACTGCCCCATTGCCAATAACGCAGCTATGGGTGCCACTACTACCACCACCAACATAGTTATTTGGGGGACCTCAGCCTTCTCCTGCATCTCCTCCTCAGGGCAGTACAAATATTGACTGCTGAAACACAAATCATCAACAGGGAGACTCTCTTGACTATCTGACGTAGGGCGTGGTGGGGTTTTCTTGCCACTTCTTAGGAAAAAGAATAATGCTCCACCAGGCAGGAGCAGTGAAGACTGAGAGGACTCCACTGACAGCCTTCTCTGGGGCTGCAAGGGGAGAAGCAGGAGCAACGCTGTGACCCCTGGCTCCACGGCGTGGTATCGGACTCTGATGTCACCTCCACGTCATCCTGCTGCGGTTGAGAGGAGTGATTCATCCAATCCACAATCTCATCTCTTTCTCCTCAACAATATTGCACCTTTCTGAAGCCTGCGGGGACAACTGCGGCCTACTACTTCTACTGGCCAGATAGCTGGTGCGGCCACTACCCATATTCTGGTTCTGGGTCTCCCTTCCAAAGCCATGATATTTTTGGGCCTCTCAGATAATTATGTTCACTACCCTATGTATTGGTGTTGTAATCACATATATGCTGGTCTGAATATATTCAACAACCCCCTAAAGAAATTGGCACCGTGTGGAGATAGAAATGAAGGGAAATGGACTGCTGCCTAAATTCGTTATCACTCACAGATAATTTGGTTCACTACCTTGTGTATTGGTGTAATGATCACCTATGTGCTGGAGCAATTAAATTGAACAGAGCCCCAAAAATGTAGAACCCTGTGGAGAAATAAATAAATGGAAATGGATGGTTGGAACTGTGTGGAGAAATAAGCAGATTTAGCCCTAATATTATGGTATTGATCACTGAGGATTTTGTCCGCTACCCTACATACTAAAACTAAATGAATTAAATATGTGAGCTTCCCTGACACAGAGTTTGCAGTTGTATTCTATATGATATGCTAGATTGATGGTAAAATATGTGTTGTACAGTTTTGCGCTTATTCCACCAAACCCCACCCCCCAAAAAATACAATAATTTCTGTCAAATATTGAAAAAAATGAAAGTAATGTCCTTGCAGGTCGCTGCTTTTGAGGTTTGTAGCAGCTGCAGTTCTGCTAGGAGACACAGCCGGCCTCAGCTCCTCACTCCCTGGCTGACAGCTTTCCCTGCCTGTCCCTATTCTACACAATTCTTCTTTCTGATTCTATCCTTTCTGTTCAATGTCCCTGACAGTAGAATACAATGAGCTTCATTGATATTTTTTTCTCCCTGACTCTCTAAGATGTTTTTTCTGTCAGACTTTGTAAGACCCATCCACCCTCATTCACAGCCCAGCACTCGTGTTTTGCTCGTTCTGCTAGGGAACCTCCTTGTCTGCTGCAGCACTGATTGACTCCTCCTTGCTATCAGTCTGGGAGCCAATCAGGGCAAGCCCCCCGCCCACTTCCTCTCAGGGTCATGTGAGAATCTTTCTTCCTCCCTAGTGTGCTCTTTTACTGGATTCATCTGAAAGAAACCTGAAAAGGTTCGGGTTTGTCTGCAATGCAAAAAATTGCAAATTTCCGACCAAACCTGGTTCAGTACGAACTGGTTAACTCATCTTTAGTTATTACCTTTCAAAAGTGGACCAAGGAAGAACAAGTGGTTATCCAGTGACCGGGTCGTGGTTAGAAAAAAAAACTACTCAATTATAAATGATGATGTCACCTCTGTTAATGTAACAGTGTGTTTTGTCTTTGCAGCTCTACAGAGAGTGGACCTTCATGTCAGCTATGCCCCCGGACCCCTTCTGGCCACTGATGTTGAGCATGTCTATCTAGTGCAATGGCGGGCACACCAGAGGCCTCTCAGCATGAAGCGCACACGTGTGCAGGAGCTACGCTACATCGCCAATGAGCTGGATAACATTGGAGGGGGGGACGATGGCCTGGTGATTGTCATAAACTGCATGGCGCACTTTGTCTTATTTCCAGTGACCTTTTATCTGCAAAGGATAAGAAATATCCGCAATGCTGTTGTTCGGTTATTGAAGCGAAGCCCCCAGACCAAGGTCATCATCAAATCCGGTAACACCGGCTTCCTCTATGAACATGGCAGTGACTGGCTGTCCCTCCAGCTGGACACATTGATGAGGGCCATCTTCTCAGGACTTCCAGTCGCATTATTAGATGTCTGGCAGATGACCTCCTGCCATTACCTGCCCAAAGACCTTCACCCCCAAGAGATCATAATCAAGAATATGGTGAACTCTATGCTCTCCTACATCTGTCCAGAATAGGTTGGTACAGGCAGCATTGTGACAGGAATCCTCATTATTATTGTTAGGACATAGGACCAAAACCTTCACCTTCACTATTCCTGTTCTGTACAGTATGTTGTGGTGAAGAAAAAAGTAATGGGTTAGACAGAGGAAATAAAGGCTTACTGCTCTTAAAGGGGTTCTCCAGAAATAAAAACAATGAAAATACTTAAGTATTACTTTATTATTAGTGTTGGGCGTGCATGCTCGAGTCTCCTCCCCGCACGTTTGTTGGTTGCTACTCAGCCAATAAACGTGCAGGTAAGTACTGCCATTCACTGTAATGCCGTGGCCATGTTGGCTGCTGGCATTACAGTGATCGGCTGGCTGTAATGTGTCATTGGGTGCTATTTACAGTAGCTCACGATGACATGTGTTCGGGTCAGGATGAGCTGAAGAGCAGAAGGGAGAGATAGTGTAGGGATTGAAATGGGAATGTTTTAGTTTTTATACTTGTTATAAACCACAAAGTTCTTTTAAGGACTATTGTTGTGTGTGGCAGCAATCAGGGCTGGTTCTAGGTGAAATGGGGCCCTGGAGCGAAAAACAATATGGGCCCACCTGCCCCCACATGACACTTGCTGACTTTAATGTCCCGTATTGTAAACAAATGCAAGTGGCAAAGCAACATGTACAAGTAGAAATGTATTTAATATTTATTATTACAATAAATAAATGCAACAAAAAGGGAATCAAATATCAAATTTTCCAAGTACCAAAGTATTTTTCCAAACAGTGCAGTTAGAGTTTTGGGTAGGCTTAAAACCCCACTGTAGGGAAAAAATAGGTATTTTCTCCCAAATGGGGACATAGCACACTACAAACAAAAACACAATGTAAACGATACCGTGCAATAGTCAACTAAAAGTGATTCCTGAAACTGGTCTCTAACAAATGTTCAGATAAATATAAGTTTGCTAATTCAACATTAACCTATGGCATGTGAGCAAACATTTCTAAAGTGGCCGGAAAATAAGTAAAGTGCTCTTAAATTATATGTGCAATTACATCAACTATGACATGGGAATTTTAAAAAAGTGAGACGAGGGCAGTTCTGCTTCAAGATAGCCCACCGCTGTGTAAAGGAACTAAAAAGAACTTCAATTCTCTGTAAAACGCCTAAAAATGTGACAGAAAAAAACTGAAGATTTGGCAGCATGCAGTATTACTAAATTCAATGTTGTCATAGATCTTCTATATATAAAAAAAATCTTCATATATAAGAGAGGATTAAAAAAACATAAAAATTATATTATCCTTCAGGCGGACATAATAGCCTCTAAGTTCTTTTATCGAGTATCTTAATTTGATTTGTGCGAGCAGTGAAACAAAGGGACAATTGTATATGCAAAAATATATATTTGTTTATTATAAAAACAAAGGATATAAAATCAATACAATTGCAATCAAAACAAAACAGATGAAAAGGTTACAAAATAATTCCCAAAAATGTACCACACGGTGGTGCTAATACACCCCTATCTGATCAGCACAGTGTGACTTAGTGATTTATGACAACCAGTGTCATACTTTTAACAAACAGACCGATATACCAAGAGAAACTTAGGATCTTCTGTTTATCAAACCGGCTATAGCAATTAAAACACGGATATACAGGAAAATACCTGTTACCCCTGGACTCTGTTTTCTTATGACCAATCAAAAATATATGATATTAATATGATAAAATATTCAGCTCGGCAATCAGACTATGGAAAATAACTTCCCAAGGGTTTAGTCCTCTTTTCAAATAATGTCAGATCTTCCATTAACAATATGCATATTTGCTAAGAGAATAATCAGCATTATGGAGGCACCTAAGACTATGTATTCCCACAGTATGGGGACTCTTGGCTATATACCGAGAGAAATATCTTATTAATATCACGAGCAGTAATCACAAATATACGTTACCAGGTCAAAGGTAGACAGAGTTCAGATGGGACCAGTTCTGAAGAACTTTCCTAGTAATCCAACAAATAGTTTCTTCTGGTAAAGTTTTTCTTTTGAGTTTTTCTTTTGGTCTTGATGGAATGAATGGATGGATCTATGGATCTTTGGCTCTCCCTTGCTGTTCCGCACACAAGTATTTATTCCCCCCTTATCTAAGAAACATTCCCTTTAGATTAGGGATTTCCAATCAGGTAAGGTGGGTATATTTGCATGCTAATAATACAATGATGTCATATTACCTCCTAATATGGCAAAAAACAAATGATGAAGTAATATAATATTGTCCATCTGCCTCCAGATGGCACTGTGGTATTGCAGAGGAACATCACAACTTTAAACTAAATATCTAATAATATGTTCACATGACCATCTTAACCTTTTTAATATACATCATTGAGGAAGGTCTTTTCCTGACACTTTTAATTACCTATATCCTGGACTTGTTGGGGTCGCTGTCTTCTCCTATCTTTTTGAAATATATGTTAACTCTTCTCAGAAATCCAATTAACAGAAACATACTTCAATGTCTCTGTATTTCCTACAGAATAATTCTAAATGATATATACATGGTATAATATCTATATAAATCAATATATTGTGTAGGAAAGTACCTGGGGTGGTGGTAGACGGGAGATACGTGCCACCGGGGGTCCTGGCCCCGGTGGAGTAAGAGTCGTAAAAATGCATTTTGCAGCGGTTATGCTGTTAACACAGCGGATCCGGGCCGGCTCTTACTGGGAGCAGGCAAATATGCGGGTGCGTGCCTGTATTCCCACGGTTTAGGCCAGGTTTTTCAGGGAAGGGTTAAAACCCGACCAGCAACAAGGGTGTGGTGTGCAATGTGTAGCTTCTTTGTTCTCTGGCTGTGAGAGTGAGAAGTGGAGGTGAGCTGGGCTGTATGCTGAGGCCTGTAAAGGACTGTGTGGGAACCTGCAGCTGAAGCCAGGAGGGATCCGTGTTCAGTGGCTAGAAGCCGGGCCCAAGGGACTTACTTCAACAAGGAGAAAAAGGTGACATTACTCCTGGCTTTAAATAGATTTTGCTGTATGTGACAGAAACAGGCCTCAAGTAGCCTGCAGCAGGTTTGGGGCCCATTCAGGAACTTGCTGTGATTGAACTATTATTTTGCTGTTGTGTGCAACCACCCGCCCTATGAACTGCACCGCCTTTCACTTGTATGCACCGTGTGAATAAACAAAGTATTGTGTTTTACACCACGACCAGTCTGTGTTGCCTCTATACTGCACTCGCTACCACTGCCTACCAGAGCAGATCCCCACAATTGTTACACTTGGATAACACATTATATGGGTTATTGGTTAAAATATTTTGTAAACTAAATATACCATAAAGAGATATATATATATAATATAATTATGAATATATAAATTGAACCTCATACAGCAGGTGTGCCTCAAGGATGTGAATTCTTATCGCATCATAGCTTATCCATGAAACAACCTTGTTCCCTTCAGACAGACATGTCTGAGGAAGCTGGTGTACTCCCCATAGATAAACCCATATCTTTAGTAATAACTTTAAAAATATAATGTCCGTTCATGTTCACAATTATTTTTTTATACAAACTGAACTTGCCATGAACTCATCTTGGTTCCTCAGCCACATATTAGAACTTTGGTTCAGGCTGATTTTATTCTAAAGGCAATGAGCATTCATTTTAGTTATAATGTTATTAGATAATATTGCAAACATATGAAAATGCACAAGAAATCCCCCTTCATTCCAAAAATGTTCCATAAAGTGTGAATGTATTTGTAATGTCTAAAAGGGCTTTTGATATGGAATCCTCTAAGGATTGGGTGCGTGAAACTTGCTTGTACCACAACTTGGCCAAAGTCTTTTTGAAGAATCTTATCCAACGCACCACTTGGATGGTCAATAAACTCAACCATCCCATAGATCCTGCAAAACAGTATATAAGTTTGATAAATGTTTGTTTTGATTCTCCATCTCCGCATGAATGTTTATTAGGTTCCTTTTCAATGAACCAACTTCGAGTTCCAATGTCTTGATAGAGATGGAATTGGCAACTGTTACACCTGTGGCAATTATAGCGACTACGATTGCAGAAATGAATCGCTTTGGTCTTTGGTTTGTAGAAAATTGCTCTCTGGTCAAGGTCTTTCTCGCTTGCTCCAGGATTTGCATAATCCGTTCTTGGGAATATCCGATGTGCGTCTGGTACCAGGCTTGGATTTCCGGCGACATAATCTCGGACACATTGAATTGTCTTTCGACGAAGACGCGTGGATCCAGGCTGATGTAGATCTTTTGGGATAGAATCCTCTTGTTCGTCAGTATGAATCCCGCGGTGTCCTGCAGCATGATTCCAGATGAAGGACCTGGCACAGCAATCGGCTCGGCGTGGAACTCCTTTCCCAAGATTAGGATGACATAAACGATGGCAATCATCTTAGTCGGCATCTTGTACCTATAAAATTGTATGACACATATGAATACATACATCTTTCACTTTTTATCCTGCAAGAAAAGAGTTAATGCTATCATGTAAATTTGATTGAAATGGGTTATTTTCTTGAACAGAACAAGTTCTCAGTTTTAGAGGTAAGTTAAGAGATGTTTAGTTACGGAGGAAACACACATGCTTCTTCATACAATACCAATCCTGGTTTCCGTCTTTAGCTGGAACCTTAAAATCTCTCCACCTCTCTTCATACAACTCCTTCTATCTTGCAAAGTCGTGAGCTAGGATGACAAACACGTAACCGGTTAATGTGCAATTTTCGATAAATTCATCCCCCTTAGGGATTTTTATCTTGTAGACCACAGGTGACAACTTGTCAGTAATGACATAAGGTCCTTTCCAGGAAGGTAAGAACGTTCTCTCCTTCACTTGATCCCGAGCAAAGTTATAGAGATAAACCTGTTTGGAAATTTGATACTCCTTCTGTGTAGTCTTCAGATTGTAGTACGTCTTAGCACTTATTGCGGCTTTCTCTATATTCTTCTGGGCGAATGCAAAAGCATGCTGAAGGTGCTTGCGTAGATTTTCCACATATTGATGAGATGTTGTTGCATTTACTAAATTGTGGTTGTTTCCATTTCCAGGTTGAGCAACACCAACTCAGGGGTTATTTTAATAGGTTTCCCCATTATCATATTAATTAAGATCTCTAGATCTTTTTTCAGTTTGGCAAATTTTGGACATACCCAAAAGGTGTGCAATAAAGTGCCCCTTTGGTTGCATTTTCTCCAGCAAATGTCTGAGCAAGTGTTATAGAATTGGTGGAGCTTGACCGCATTTTGAAGAATTGTTCTTTGTGGTTCGTGCAGATAGTGGCTTTTTTAAACAGTTGTGTCGCTTTGTTCCAGCTGTTCAATGTTATACTTTTTAGGTCTATTTAGGTCTACTTCCCATTTCTTATGATATGAGACGTTTTCCTGTATTACGTCATTATTGCAATTGCCATATATCTTTTTGAAGTTGTTTTTCTTCTCGCCACTAAGAGAGTGGTTTAGGAGGTCCGATAGTTGTTGTGGAATCTCTGTTTCTGTTGAGGGATATTTTTCCCAAATGTTATCTCAGATTCGATTTCTACCCAAGTTTTTGGTTCTTTTATATGTCTTATCCAATCCAATGACTGTTGCAGTAGGTTGGTGTTATAATAGGCTTCTATGTTAGGAAGGGATATTCCACCAAACTGTGCCTTTTTCATAATGACTTGCATTGGGATTCTAGGTCTCTGTTTGTTCCATACAAAGTTGTTGACTTGTGTTTGGAGATTTCTCAGTATGTATTTTGGTACGGAAATGGGTATTGTTCTGAATTTATAGAGCACTTTAAGCAGGATGAGCATTTTATAAAGGGTTAATCTTCCAAACCAGACCCATTATTTTAACATTATCTTGTCCATGTCTTTTTTGAGGTTTTTTAATAGTGTGTGGAAATTCTCTTTTAGTAAGAGGTTTCTGTCTGGAGCTATTTCTGTACCTAGAAAAGTTATTGTTTTGTGATTCCATATGTAATTGAATTATTTTTCAATCTTGGATCTGATGTCTTCTTTGATGTGGATCCCTAATATATGAGATTTGTTTTGGTTTACTTTGTGGTAGGAAATTTTCCCAAATCTATCTAATTCTTTTTGGGTTTCTCTAATGGACCTGAGGGGATCAGTCAAGGTTAGTATCATATAATCTGCAAATAATGTAGTTTTATATGATTTATTAGTTGCTTTAATGCCTTTTATATTCGGGTTCAGTCTTATATGTGTTATCAGAGTTTCAATTGCTAGAATGAATATAGTTGGGGATAGTGGAAACCCTTGTCTTGTTCCATTACTGATAAGGAAGGCATCTGAGTATATGCCATTACACTGGACTCTTGCGGATGGGTTTTTGTATAGTGCAAAGATCGCTTTGATCATTGAATCAGGGAGATTGTATTGAGACAGGGCCAATTTGACATAGTCCCATTGGATCCTATCGAACGCCTTCTCTGCATCCAGGGAAAGAAGCAGAGAAGGCGCTCTTCTGGTTTTTGCCCAGAAAGCCAAATCAATTATCTTTCTAGTACCATCATATGGTTGCCTGTTTTTGGTAAAGCCTACCAGTTCTAAATCGACTAAAGACGGTACCAAATCTTTCAACTTGTATGCTAGAATTTCTGCGTATATTTTGACGTCCGCGTTTATTAATGGGATATTAGTGGGATCTTTTCCTTGTTTAGGGAGTCCCGCTGTCAGGTGGGAATTCCACCAGCAGTGCGCCTACCAGCGTGCGCTTGTACTCGCACATCTTACGATATCGCTCCAGTGACCGAATTAAGGATGGTACTTTGTCCTTGTAACGGGGATCCAGCAGCATGGCCACCCAGTAATCAGTACAAGTTAGAATGTGGCCAACTCAGCGGTCGTTGCGGAGACACTGCAGCATGTAATCTCTCATGTGTGCCAGGCTGCCCAGAGGCAACAAAAAGTTGTCCTCTGTGGGAGGTGTATCGTCTGTGTCCTCTGTATTCCCCCAGCCATGCGCCAGTGATGGCCATGAGCTGGTCTGGGTGCAACCCTGCTGTGAACATGGTTCCTCCTCCTCCATCTCCTTCTCCTTATCCTCCACCTCGTCATCCTCCAGAACTGTGCCCTGGCTGGACAATTGTGTACCTGGATTTGTGGGTGCAGGAACCCACCCTCGGAGCCACTTGTAAATGACTGGCCGGAAGCCCTACAAAATTATCCCTCTTCCTCCTCCTCCTCCTGTGCCACATTCTCTTCCATCATCGCCAGCAGCATTTTTTAAAGGAGGCATAGAAGTGGCATAGTAATGCTGAGAACAGCGTTATCGGCGCTGGCCATGTTGGTTGAGTACTCAAAACAACAACAAGGAACACAGGAACGCTGCTCGCACAGTCTGGCCAGCATGTGCAAGGTGGAGTTCCACCTTGTGGGCACGTTGCATATGAGGCGGTGAGCGGGAAGGCCGAAGTTACGCTGCAGCATTGAAAAGCGAGCAGCAGCAGGGTGAGAACGCCCAAGGCGTGCACAGACGGACCGCACTTTATGCAGCAGCTCTGACATATCGGGGTAATTTTTAAGGAATCTCTGCACCACCAAATTCAGCAAATGCGCCAGGCAAGGGATGTGCGTCAAACCAGCTAGTCCCAGAGCTGCTACGAGATTTTGCCCATTATCGCACACCATCAGGCCAGGCTTCAGGCTCACTGGCACCAACCACTCATCAGTTTGTTGTTCAAGACCCAACCACAGCTCCTGCGCGGTGTGGGGTTTGTCCCCCAAACAGATAAGTTTTAAAACTGCCTGCTGTCGTTTACCCCTGGCTATGCTGAAGTTGGTGGTGAAGGTGTTACGCTGACCGGATGAGGAGCTGAGGGGCAAGAGACCGGGGCGTCCCCCTGGGCCTCTAACACCTTCCCCTCCAAAACAGAGTGTACCGCAGAGACAACCACTCCTCTTTGTAGAATGGGCACCGGATCACTCACATTACCCCCTCCAGGGAAACAACGAGATAGTGCATCAGCCTTGGTGTTCTTTGCCCCAGGACGATAGGTAATAACAAAGTTAAACCTGGTAAAAAATAGCGACCACCTAGCCTGTCTAGGGGTGAGACGCTTAGCTGATTCGAGGTACAGAAGGTTTTTGTGGTCCGTAATCACAGTGACGGGGTGGACTGCCCCCTCTAAGAAGTGGCGCCACTCCTCAAACGCAAGTTTAATAGCTAATAGTTCCCTATTGCCAATATCGTAGTTCTTTTCTGCTGCAGATAGTTTTTTCGAAAAGAAAGCACAAGGACGCCATTTGCCAGGAGACAGACCCTGAGACAGCACCGCCCCCACTCCCACCTCTGACGCATCGACTTCAACAATAAAAGGCTGAGAGACATCAGGTTGGACTAGTACAGGTGCTGAGGTAAACCTCTCTTTTAGAGAGGAAAAAGCAACTTTAGCGGCGTCAGACCATTTAGAAAAATCAGTCCCCTTCCTAGTCATGTCAGTAAGGGGTTTTACAATAACTGAATAATTTTTTATGAATTTCCTATAGAAATTTGCGAAGCCCAAGAACCGTTGTAGTGCTTTGAGGTTCTCAGGAAGATCCCAATCTAAAATTGCCTGGACCTTCCTAGGATCCATACGGAAACCTGAAGCAGATAAAAAATAACCCAGGAATTGTATCTCCTGAACGGCGAAGACACATTTTTCAATCTTAGCATATAATTCATTCGTCCGTAGGACCTGCAGTACTTGTCTGACATGCTCCTCATGTGTTCTCAGATCAGACGAATAAATTAAAATATCATCTAGGTATATTACCACAAACCTGCCGATTAGATGACTAAAAATGTCATTAACGAAATGTTGAAAGACGGCAAGAGCATTGGTCAGACCGAAAGGCATAACTAGATTTTCATAATGCCCCTCAGAGGTGTTAAACGCTGTCTTCCACTCATCCCCCTCCTTAATACGAATCAGATTGTAGGCCCCCCTAAGATCAAGTTTGGAGAACCACCTAGCACCCGCAATCTGATAAAACAGGTCAGGAATGAGAGGAAGAGGGTATGGGTCTCGGATGGTTATCCGATTTAATTCGCGAAAATCTAAGCAAGGACGCAGACCCCCATCTTTCTTTTTAACGAAGAAAAACCCTGCAGCCACGGGTGAAGAAGAGGGCCTGATGTGTCCCTTAGCCAAGCTCTCGGAGATATAATCTTTCATGGCTTGTCTCTCTGGACCCGAAAGATTATATAACCTGGTCTTGGGTAATTTTGCGCCGGGAATAAGGTTAACCGGGCAATCATAAGGACGATGAGGTGGTAACTTCTGACAACCCTTTTCAGAAAAAACATCCTCAAAATCCGAAATAAATGTAGGTAGGGTAGTTATGGAGGCGACTAAGCAATTGCTATTTAAGCAATTTTCTCTGCACTGCTCACTCCACTCCAATATCTCCCTGGCCTGCCAATCCACTACTGGATTGTGCGCTACCAACCAGGGAAGACCCAGCACCACCGGAGTGGGAAGCCCCTCCAGAACATAACCTGAAAGCATCTCGTTATGGTGGTCCCCTACCCGAAGGTGTATATTATGAACAATGTGGGTGAGGTTTCTCTGAGACAGGGGAGCAGAATCAATAGCAAATATGGGAATGGGTCTCTGTAACGTACAGAGAGACAAACCCAAAGTGCGGGCAAAATGGGCATCTATCAAATTTACCCCTGCTCCACTGTCTAAAAAGAAAGAAATAGTCACCGTCTTATCACCAAAAACAATAACCGCTGGCAACACAAATTGCGATGTACGTATGGAGGAGACGTATACCCCCCGGCTGACATCCTCCACACAGCCTGGGGTTAGTAGTTTTTCCGACTGTCTTTTGTTTCTGAGGAAAGAAGGACAGACATTAATGAAATGACCCCTCTCCCCACAAAAAAAACAAACCCCACGCCTACGGCGAGCCTCAGGAGGACGGACCTGACGAGTAGTTCCTCCTAGCTGCATAGGCTCGTCTAAGTCCGTACAGACTAACTGCTGCTTGAGAGGAGTTACCAATTTCTCTGGTTCTTTCAACCTGTCCCTAAGGCGTCTCTCTATACGGATAGAAAGGGACATAACCGCATCAAGGGAAAAGGGGGTCTCATATAATGCAAGCGCATCCTTAACCCTTTCGGATAACCCAGAGCAGAACTGACTCCTGAGAGCCGGGTCGTTCCATTGGGTATCTGTAGCCCACCTACGGAATTCAGAGCAATACTCCTCTACCGGCCGTTCTCCTTGTAAGAGTCTCCGTAATCTTGATTCAGCCAGTGCTACTCGGTCAGGGTCGTCATATATGAGACCCAAGGCCCCGAAAAACTCATCCACTGACCGAAGAGCCTGGGAATCAGTAGGTCCCCCTGCAGCAGGGAAATAACAACCCCCACCCGCTAATCTTCATTACCAGAGGAGTGAGGGCGCAGTTTAAAATATAACTTACAGGCCTCACGGAATGTCAAAAACTTGTCCCTTCCCCCAGAAAATCTGTCAGGGAGAGGGACCTTGGGTTCCGCAACAACAACTGGGCTTGCGGTCAGTTGTAATTGCTGCTGTTGCTGGAGGACCGACGCCTTCAATCCTACCACCTCCAAAGACAGGCCATGAAATTGTTTGGACAGAGCAGCAATTCGATCCATACTGGATTCTAAGTAGGTAAAAAAAAATATATATATATATTTTTTTTTTTTTTTTTTTTTTTTTTACCTACACAAAATAAGGGCCAGAGATAATGTAATGACCGGTGTCACGCACAGGGAGGAAAACAGGGAAAGCCCTGCCTAAGGGAGAGGGAAAGGTGGTGACCCCTAACTCACCTTGCGGCTGGCACCTGACTGCCCTGACGTCCCTAGACGGGTTCCTCACCCGTGCGGCGATCACGTGCCTAAACCCTGGCTTTCCCTGAAATGAGCCCTAGATAGTGAACGGGCCGGTGGGATCGCTAGTCCTCACCACTGCACTAAGAGGGAAACACCAGGGAGAGGACAGACAAACACAAACACCCAGGTGGACGACAGCAACTGTCCACAAAGGTCCAACAGGGATCCGGAGGGTAGCGTTCTGAATCAACAGTCAGAGAACGCAGCAACACAGCTCCAGTGGGTCAGGATAGATGTCCAGGCAGGAAGCTCTATCTCTGGCAACCAGAGAAGTGTGAGAGAGGAATATAAGGAGGTTTGGGAGTGCTGGATAAGGAACAGCTGAGGAGAAGGAGCTACGGATCCCTGAGTGAGCCAAAAGGGTTTGCAAAGCAAACCCAGAAAGCTACCATAAGGAAAACAGCCCTATCTTAAATAGAGCGTGCAGCCAACCGCTGCGACTTCCTGACCCCGGGTATAACGGAGTCAGGCATGGTTCTCGATACCCTCGTGACAGCACCTCAGTGGGAAGTCTGTGGGAAGGAAAAAGTGTGGCAGAAAACGCTGCACAACGAGAAGAGGTGACCGGACCCTGAGGAAGATTGTGGAGAAGGACCGATTCCAGACCTTGGGGGACCTGCGGAAGCAGTGGACTGAGTCTGGAGTAGAAACATCCAGAGCCACCGTGTACAGGCGTGTGCAGGAAATGGGCTACAGGTGCCGCATTCCCCAGGTCAATCCACTTTTGAACCAGAAACAGCGGCAGAAGCGCCTGACCTGGGCTACAGAGAAGCAGCACTGGACTGTTGCATGTCATTCGGAAATCAAGGTGCCAGAGTCTGGAGGAAGACTGGGGAGAGGGAAATGCCAAAATGCCTGAAGTCCAGTGTCAAGTCCCCACAGTCAGTGATGGTCTGGGGTGCCATGTCAGCTGCTGGTGTTGGTCCACTGTGTTTTATCAAGGGCAGGGTCAATGCAGCCGCTATCAGGAGATTTTGGAGCACTTCATGCTTCCATCTGCTGAAAATCTTTATGGAGATGAAGATGTCATTTTTCAGCACGACCTGGCACCTGCTCACAGTGCCAACACCACTGGTAAATGGTTTACTGACCATGTTATTACTGTGCTCAATTGGCCTGCCAACTCTCCTGACCTGAACCCCATAGAGAATCTGTGGGATATTAGGAAGAGAAAGTTGATAGACGCAAGACCCAACACTCTGGATGAGCTTAAGGCCGCTATCGAAGCATCCTGGGCCTCCATAACACCTCAGCAGTGCCACAGGCTGATTGCCTCCATGCCACGCCGCATTGAAGCCTCCTGGGCCTCCATAACACCTCAGCAGTGCCACGGGCTGATGGCCTCCATGCCACGCTGCATTGAAGCAGTCATTTCTGCAAAAGGATTCCCGACCAAGTATTGAGTGCAGAACTGAACATAATTATTTGAAGGTTGAATTTTGTTGTATTAAAAACACTTTTCTTTTATTAGTCGGGTGAAATATGCTAATTTTTTGAGATAGGAATTTTGGGTTTCCATGAGCTGTATGCCAAAATCATCAATATTAAAACAATAAAAGGCTTGAAATACTTCAGTTGTGTGTAATGAATCTAAAATATATGAAAGTCTAATGTTTATCAGTACATTACAGAAAACAATGAACTTTATCACAATATGCAATTTTTTTTAGAAGGACCTGTATTTCTAGCTTAAATTGCACACTGACTAATGCTTCAAAGGTACCAGATGTAGGATATTGCCAAAAAAAAAGGGTGTTTTTTTAAAACCAGATTATTATTGCAGTATTTCAAGCTTGGATTTTAATGTCACAAAAGCACATATGCTTTGCTGGTGCACTGAGCTTGCATAAAATGGCCGCCGCCGCCCACCTAACTAACAGACGGATAAAAGTTATTTTTTTCTGTCACCGGGCTCAGGGCAGGGTAAAAAGATTGTGCATTGCACCCACCCAACTAAATCTACCGTATGTAGATCGCTGAGTTCAATTAAACTTCTGATAACAGACTCTGTCCTATTCTCTCCCTCACAGCAGCAGCATCCTCTCCCTACACTGGTAACAGCAGAGTGACGTGCGGCGCTACGTGACTCCAGCTTAAAGAGGACCTTTCACTACTCTACAAATGAAAAACTAACTATACCTGTGGGCAGAGCGGCGCCCAGGGGTCCCCCTGCACTTACTAGTAAGTCTGGGCGCCGCTCCGTTTGCCCGGTATAGGCTCCGGTGTCTGCGCTCCCTCTGACTGATTTCTTGTAGGAGGCGTGTCCCTTGCTGCACTGCTGGCCAATCGCAGCGCACAGCTCATAGCCAGGCTATGAGCTGTGCGCTGCGATTGGCCAGCAGTGCAGCAAGGGACACGCCTCCTACAAGAAATCAGTCAGACGGAGCTGAGACACCGGAGCCTATACCGGGCGAACGGAGCGGCGCCCAGACTTACTAGTAAGTGCAGGGGGACCCCTGGGCGCCGCTCTGCCCACAGGTATAGTTAGTTTTTCGTTTGTAGAGTAGTGAAAGGTCCTCTTTAAATAGAGGCTGGGTCACATGCTGCACTGGCCAATCACAGCCATGCCATTAGTAGGCATGGCTGTGATGGCTTCTAAGGTCACACAGTTAAACGCTTCTCTGCAGCCTTTCAAAAAGCGCCAAGAAATTGCCGAATACCGAACCCGAACTTTTACTGAAATGTTCGGGTTCGGGTCCAAAAATCCTAAAGTTCGGTACAAACCCGAACTTTATAGTTTGGGTTCGCTCAACCCTAATCGGGTACTACCGGTAAAAGACAAAAATAAGTTCTCCGACTCCCCCCACCCACACTGCAAAGAGTAAGAGAACTAGACCCATTAGTTATTACCTTTTTTTTTTCTTTTTTACCTTGAGGTTTAACCCCACCAGGCCATTTTTTGCAAATCTGACCAGTGTCCCTTTAAGTGCTGATAACTTTAAAACACTTTGACTTATCCAGGCCATTCTGAGATAGTTTTTTTGTCACATATTGTACTTCATGACACTGGTAAACTGAAGCAAAAATTTATTTTGCATAAAAAATACCTAATTTACCCAAAATTTGGAAAAATTAGCAAATTTCAAAGTTTCAGTTTCTCTACTTCTGTAATACATAGCACTACCCCCAAAAATTGTGATGACTTTACATTCCCCATATGTCTACTTCATGTTTGAATTATTTTGGGAATGATATTTTATTTTTGGGGGATGTTACAAGGCTTAGAAGTTTAGAAGCAAATCTTGAAATTTTTTCAGAAATTTACAAAAACCCAATTGTTAGGGACCACTACAGGTCTGAAGTCACTTTGTGAGACTTACATGATAGAAACCGCCCAAAAATGACCTATTATATAAACTACACCCCTCAAGGTATTCAAAACTGATTTTACAAACTTTGTTAACCCTTTAGGTGTTGCACAAGAGTTATTGGCAAATGGGGATGAAATTTGAGAATTTAAATTTTTTGCCTAATTTTCCATTTTAACCCATTTTTTCCACTAACAAAGGAAGGGTTAACAGCCGAACAAGACTGTATCTTTATTGCCCTGACTCTGCCGTTTACAGAAACACCCCATATGTGGCCGTAAACTACTGTACGGGCACACAGCGGGGCGTAGAGTGAAAGGTGCGCCGTTTGGTTTTTGGAAGGCAGATTTTGCTGGACTGGTTTTTTGACACCATGTCCCATTTGAAGCCCCCCCTGATGCACCCCTAGAGTAGAAACTCCCTTAAGGTGACCCCCATCTAAGAAACTACACCCCTCAAGGTATTCAAAACTGATTTTACAAACTTTGTTAACCCTTTAGGTGTTGCACAAGATTTAATGGAAAATAGAGATACAATTTCAAAATTTCACTTTTTTGGCAGATTTTCCATTTTTTTTTCCAGTTACAAAGCAAGGGTTAACAGCCAAACAAAACTCATTATTTATGGTTCTGATTCTGTAGTTTACAGAAACACCCCATATGTGGTCGTAAACTACTGTACAGGAACACGGTAGGGCGCAGAAGGAAAGGAATGCCATACGGTTTTTGGAAGGCAGATTTTGCTGGACTGTTTTTTTTGACACCGTGTCCCATTTGAAGCCCCCCTGATGCACCCCTAGAGTAGAAACTCCAAAAAAGGGACCCTATTTTAGAAACTACGGGATAGGGTGGCAGATTTTTTGGTACTAGTTTAGGGTACATATGATTTTTGGTTGCTCTATATTACACTTTTTGTGCGGCAAGGTAACAAGACATTTTCGGCACTTTATTTTTTTTGTTATTTACAACGATCATCTGACAGGTTAGATCATGTGGTAATTTTATAGAGCAGGTTGTCACAGATGTGGCGATACCTAATATGTATACAATTTTTTTATTTATGTAAGTTTTTCACAATGATTTCATTTTTAAAACAAAAAAAATGTTTTAGTGTCTCCATAGTCTAAGAGCCATTGTTTTTTCAGTTTTAGGGCGATTATCTTAAGTAGGGTCTCATTTTTTGCGGGATGAGATGACAGTTTGATTGGCACTATTTTGGGGTGCATATGACTTTTTTATCGCTTGCTATTACACTTTTTGTGACGTAAGATGACAAAAAATTGCTTTTTTCACACCGTTTTTTTTTTTTTTTTTACGGTGGTCACCTGAGGGGTTAGTTCATATGATATTTTTATAGAGCCGGTCGATATGGATGCGTCGATACCTAATATGTATACTTTTTTTATGTATTTAAGTTTTACACAATGATTTCATTTTTGAAACAAAAAAAATCTTGTTTTAGTGTTTCCATAGTCTAAGAGCCATCGTTTTTTCTGTTTTTGGGCGATTATCATGGGTAGGGTATGATTTTTGCGGGATGAGATGACGGTTTGATTGGTACTATTTTGGCGTACATGAGACTTTTTTGATCACTTTTATTACCTTTTTTGGGAAGTAAGGTAGGCAAAATTTCAATTTTCTCATAGTTTTTTTTTTTATGGCGTTCTCCGTGCAGGGAAAGTAACATGACTGTTTTATAGATAAGGTCGTTACGGACGCGGCGATACTTAATATGTGTAGTGTATTTTTTTTATTTATTTTTTTATTCAGTGATAAATGTTTTTTTATCTTAGCTTTTTTTCACTTTTTTTTATTTTTTTTTGACCCAGACCCACTTGGTTCTTGAAGATCCAGTGGGTCTGATGTCTGTATAATACAGTACAGTACACTATATAGGGTACTATACTGTATTTTACTTACACTTTGTCTGAACAGATCTATGCCTTTAGTACAGATCTGTTCAGCACCATGGACAGCAGGAAGCCTGAGAAGGCGTCCTGTTGCCATGGGAACCTTCCCCGTCTGCTCAGTTGTAGCCACAACTGCGCAGACGGGGAAGGGTAAGGACAGGGCAGTCGGGAGGCTGTCTGGGGGCTCTCTCGCTCTCCATCGGGGGGCTGCAAAGGCACAGCAGCCCCCCGATCGGAGAGGGAGGGAGCTCCCTGAGCTGTTAACCTTTTCCATACAGTGGTCCGTACGGACCGCTGTATGGAAAGGGTTAAACGGCTGACATCGCATCACCGATGTCAGACGTTTATACCAGGGTGTCAGCAATGTGCTGACACCCTGGTATACCACTGCACACCAATGATAATTCAAGGGGAGGCGGGCGGGGGATTGCGATCCCACCTGCCGCACAGCCTGCCTCCAGCACCGCACTCACCGACTGCCACACCTCCCCTGCACCACCCGCCCACATAATATCATTCAGGGGTGCAGGGGGGGGGGTTAATAAGACTTGATTTGGGGCATTTGAAAGTTTGATCCCCGCGGTCAGAGACGTTATGACAGGATGCCGGTTGAATGATTTCAGCCGGCATCCTGTTCAGATTAACCCCCGGGGCTCTGCAATCTTATTTTAAACTTATCTTAAGGACTCGGGAAACATGCCGTACCGGTACGTCATGCGTCCCTAAGGAGCTAATATAAGGAAGTACGTTAATAAAATGTCCTTCTTTACCACGGAAGAAACAAAGTCTTCTCTGAATCCTGAAGTTCCTATTACCAGGGCATGAAGAGACCTGTCCCAATTGCATAGGCTCATCACCAGACACGAGCTCGAGTGTCTCTCTGTCACCGCTGGCCCTGGGAGAGATCTTAGAAGTTCAGATAGACGGAGGACTCAGGAGTCTATTAGACAGTTCTCTCTTGTTTTCATTGTTGCTGACAGGTTCCCACTCCTTCGCAGATGCTGCTCATTATCAGTCAGGTGGCTCTTTATATGTTCTGCCTCTCACTTGTTTCCCTGCAGCTGATAGTTCTTCTGTGGAGTGCTCTGCTTGTGTGGTGGTTCTCCTGTTCCAGTTACATCTCAAGCTAAGTCCTTTTCCCTTTTCTTGGTGTGTCGGTTCTGACTAGGCCTCAGGGAGACACTAGCTCCTTCAGTTTGGAAGGAGCCGGTTGCCTCTTTCCCTGTTCCCTAAGCTAAGGGTTTGGTTCAGTGTTGCAGCAGTCTCAGGTTTCTGTGCATGTGCATTTCTACCTTTTGAGATTTGCACATGTTGTAAGCAGCTTAGGGAGAGTATCAGGGATTGCCAGGAGGTGATCTCTTTGTTCCCTAGGTTTGAGGCCTAGTCTGTTGTTGTTTAGTTGTGGTTCCCTTTGGTTGTATTTCCTTTCCCGTACTTCCTGTGAAATTCTGTACCCCGCGGGACAGAAGAGGCTGTTTCCCCATCTGGTAGGGCATCCCAAGGGGAACCTTGCACCTCTCTCTCAGGTGTCTATCAATCTGTATGGCCAGGGACATAGCCGCCTCCAAAGAATCAGGGTTTTCGTGGAATGCCAGGGCGTCTTTTAGTCTCTTAAACAGCCCTTGACATATTTGAAAATAATGACGGTAGGGGCGGTTGATAATGTCATGGTAAGTGGGGATAAGAGGAACACCAAGTAAACAAACAGCAACAAGACAACAGACTGGGCCTCAAAGCTAGTGAGGAGGGAATGGTAACCTCCTAACAATCCCTGAGCCTCCCCCTGACTGATAACAGTATGAGCAAGTCTTGATGGTGAACAAACTCATACGCTGGAACCTAAGCCCTGCTGACTCTGTAGTAAACCCAACTTAGGGAGCGGGGAATGAGACAGCCGGTAGCTTCCACTGTGAAGGGTCTAGCATCTCCCTGAGACTTAAAAGCAACACACGCACAAAGGAGAAAACAGGAGTACCTAGATTGAGACCAGAGGGAAGTACAGGATCCACAAACAACCAGTATAGAACTCCAGAAGGTAAATATCAACCGCAAAGTCAGCAGTAAGAGGCGGACCTAAATAGAGCCTCATAAAGCCTCATAAACAACTAACAAGCAGAACCTGTTGAGAGGTGGGACCCTGCCCACAACAACAAGCAGAAAGGAAACACAGAAAGACTTGTCAGATAGACTCACGTGCTGCAAGTCTATCCGATCTTCTCAGATCTATCACAGGGCAGGCAGTGACAGTTTGATCCCTTCCTGCTTGCCTTGACTCTCCTGTTGGGGAACCGGATTGCCTGACCTGTACCGCCTGCACTGACCTATTGCCTGTCTGACTTCGCCTCTGCCTCATCCTTTGGTCCTGCACTGTTTCTCCTGGTAAAGACTCAGTCTGTTGACAACACCTGTACCTCTGGTACCTTTCTCATGTACCCCCTGGTCCGCCTAGACCAGCTGCCTTGTGTGCCTATCCTCCTCAAGAGGTAGCGACCTGCTGTTCCCCTCAGGAAAGTCCAGCCCCACCATCAGGGGTACTGTGAAGATTGAGGGGTTCACTTACACAAGGCTCTTAGAGGAGTTAGGACACAAGGCACAGTGGGTTCACACCAGCTGGTTTGTGACATTGATGAAGAACATGTAGGGCTCATCTACCAGTGACAAGGTGGCTTCTGTCAGACAGGATCTGCACTAACAGTCTTACCTCTCCTGAGCTTTTGGCCTGCAAAATTCAGGACAGCGTACTGTAGAGTCCAGTTATGGGATACACTGATTAAGAGCTGGCACCCTACAGCGATGGCGCCCGGTGCACAGCTGAACCAGAAGACACTGAAAAATGTATTACTGTCTGAGCAAATATAATGGTCACTGCGGTGGCTAGGGAAATCGCTAACTGTCGAGCATGGGAGTAAATACCACAGCGGCAGACCATGTGACTGCTATGGGACCCAGGGCAAGAGGGGACCCAGTCTTAGTTGGAATTATCTCCTCTTCTACTGAAGGTGTAAACTTGGTCAGGACTCTACCCGATAAAGGGGGGCCTGGTTTGATCCTTGCTATGGGGCCCGGTTTGATCCTTGCTATGGGGCCCTTACTTCTCTATGTACACCACTGCCAGCGAGTCTAATTATGATCATAACCACAACCTGGCAGACGTGTGGTCATGTGATCAGACATAGTTGTAAGTAACTAAAAAAAACAAGATGCTTTGGGAACAGATGTGATGAAGAACAGGACTAGAGATACGTCTATGAATTGAATATACAGTAGATGATGGGTGACGTAACCTGTCAGCAATATACAGTATATATATATATATATATATATTGTGGGGATGTGCTCGTGGTAGGCTACGGTAGCGGCGGCAGTATTGAGGCAATCATAGACAGTCTTTGTGATACACTGTGACTTTATTCACACCAACGGCATAACAGGCAATGTGCAGACCACACAGGTGCATATCCACATAGTGCATAAAACAAAAGTCCTTCCATAGAAAATAAACAGCAGGTTTGAGTCACCTTGTTTTGGACAGACCACAGCAGTTCTGCAGGCTTCTAGGCTATCTGCCTTTGTCTCCCTCAGGCCAGAGCCCCTTCGGCTCGTAGCACCACAGGTCCCAGGGCTATCCTTCAATGTGTGCTGCGCCCAGACTCTCCTTCACCAGCACTCACTCTGTCTGTGGAAATCTCCAGCACAGCAAGACACACCCCACCCCCATCATCAGCAGGCTGGGTTCTTAAAGGCCCAGCTCCACCAAAAACCTGGGCTGGCCGTGGGGAACAGTAAGAACCGGCCCGGACACGCTGCGCCAGCAGCATTCGCCGCTGTAACCGCAATGATCCGGTTCTTACTCCACCGAGGCCAGGACCTCTGGTGGCACGTATCGTCCGTCCATTATTATTCCGGGGACTCTCCTACATATCCCCCCCCTTTGTTCACCCCTGAGGGCTTGAACATACCGTTCAAGCCTGAGGGGGTGAACACACGCACAGCAGTGTACCCGGGACAGGGCATCTGCGTTCCCCTGTAAGCGGCCGGCCCTGTGCTCAACAGTGAACTTAAAGTTTTGGAGGGACAAGAACCACCTGGTAACCCGAGCGCTCCCCTCCTTAGCCCGACTCATCCACTGGAGAGGGGAGTGGTCGGTCACCAGACGGAACCTTCTCCCCAGAAGGTAATATCTGAGAGACTCGAGTGCCCACTTGATGGCGAGGCACTCTCTCTCCACAATGCTATACCGGGTTTCTGCTGGGGTAAGCTTGCGGCTTAGAAAAACCACGGGGTGCTCTTCCCCGTTGAGCTCTTGGGAAAGCACAGCCCCTAGTCCTACTCCCGAGGCATCTGTTTGAACTACAAACTCCCGCTTGAAGTCGGGCGTCACCAGAACTGGGGACTCACATAGGGCCGACTTCAAACGGGAGAACGCCTCCTCCTCCTTCTCCCCCCAGCGAACCATCACCGACTTTCTACCCTTCAAGAGGCCGGTTAACGGGGCTGCCAAGGTGGCAAAATGGGGAATGAACCTCATGTAGTACCCAATCAGGCCCAAAAATGACCGTACTTGCTTGGACGTACGAGGCCTGGGCCAATTCCGGATTGCTTCAACTTTATTTACTTGGGGCCTAATGACTCCGCGTCCAATCACATACCCCAAATAGCGAGCTTCCTCTAGTCCCACCGAGCATTTTTTTGGGTTGGCAGTTAACCCCGCCTTCCTTAGAGAATCTATCACTGCCTGAAGTTTTGACAAATGACCCTCCCAGTCTGGGCTAAACACGACTATATCATCCAGATACGCGGAGGTATACTGGTGATGGGGCTTGAGGACGACATCCATCAGACGCTGGAACGTAGCCGGAGCGCCATGTAACCCAAAAGGCAACACCCTATACTGAAAAAGCCCCTCCGGGGTGACAAAGGCCGTCTTCTCCTTTGCCGCCTCCGTCAGAGGTACCTGCCAGTAGCCCTTCGTGAGATCTAGGATCGAAAAATACCGGGCTTTTCCCAGCCGCTCTATCAACTCGTCTACCCGAGGCATGGGATAGGCGTCAAATTTTGATACCTCATTCAATTTCCTAAAATCATTACAGAACCGTAATGAACCATCCGGTTTGGGAATAAGGACAATCGGGCTAGCCCACTCGCTCTTTGACTCTTCTATGACCCCTAGACGTAGCATCGATCTTACCTCCTGCGAAATGGCCTGTCGCCGAGCCTCCGGTACTCGGTATGGTCTTAGGCGGACTTTCACCCGGGGCTCGGTGATAATGTCATGCTCGATCAAGGTGGTACGTCCAGGAAGGTCAGAGAATACGTCCCTATTCCGACTAACAAATTCTTTCACCTCTTGTGCTTGTTTGGTCGACAGTCCGTCCCCTATCGTCACCCCAGCGGCGCTCTCCGGAACACCTGGTGACCCCGGGTCACTCCCTGACGTCCCGACAGAGGGCGGGCTGTCTGCAAACAAATTCTCTCTGTCTCTCCAAGGTTTTAGTAGATTCACATGATATACCTGTTCGGGCTTCCGCCTCCCTGGCTGGTATATCCTGTAATCAACTGGGCCCACCTTCTCCTTAACTTCATAGGGTCCTTGCCACCGGGCCAAGAATTACTCTCGACCGTGGGCACGAGTACAAGAACTCGGTCCCCCGGGTGAAATGTCCTTACCCGGACGGTTCGGTTATATACCCGACTCTGGGCCAGTTGTGCCGCTTCCATGTGCTCACGGACGATCGGCAACACGACCCCTATTCGGTCCTGCATTTTTCCTATGTGCTCTATCACACTTTTATGAGGCGTAGGCTGTTGCTCCCATGCTTCCTTAGCGATATCCAGTAGCCCACGGGGATGTCGCCCATATAACAACTCAAAGGGCGAGAACCCCGTGGACGCCTGGGGCACCTCCCGTACCGCAAACAAAACATAGGGCAACAGTAAGTCCCAATCCCTCCCGTCCTTAGCCACGACTCTTTTTAGCATGGACTTCAGGGTCTTATTAAACCGTTCTACTAACCCATCGGTTTGGGGATGGTAGACGGACGTGTGCAGGTGTTTAATATTTAATAGCTTACACAATTCCTTTGTTACTTTGGACATAAAGGGTGTCCCCTGGTCCGTCAGAATCTCCTTTGGTATCCCCACCCGGGCAAACATACTCATGAGCTCTTTAGCTATTACCTTGGCCGACGTATGGCGCAATGGGACCGCCTCCGGATAGCGAGTGGCATAGTCTAACACTACCAGGATGTGTTGGTGACCTCGGGCTGACTTAATAATGGGGCCTACCAGATCCATGGCGATCCTTTCGAAGGGCACCTCTATAATGGGCATAGGTACCAGTGGACTGCGATAGTGAGGTTGGGGGCTAGTCAGCTGACACACTGGACAGGACTGACAGAACCTCCGGACTTCCTCATATATCCCAGGCCAATAGAACCGTTGTAGAATTCGCTCCAGCGTTTTCTTAACCCCTAGATGACCACCCAACACATGCGCATGCGCTAAATCCAAGACCATTCGCCGGTAAGGCTGGGGCACCACCAGTTGTTCCACCACCTCCTGCCTCACCTTGTCTACCCTATATAACAGGTCCTGGTTATAGGCCAGGTGAGGAAATACGGTATCGGCGCCGGGACGCTGGGCAACACCATTAACCACCGACACACCTTCTCTAGCCCGCAATAACGTCGAATCCTGGAGCTGTGCGGTCCCGAAGGTTTCTCGGGGTACCTCCAGATCCAGGATGGACGAACTTTCTACTGTCTCACCCGCCAATACTTCTAGGGGAAACCGGTCAGGGTTACACTCTACCTCCTCTACGGTGACCCCTACAGCTGGGGTCCCTGCCTCGGGGTCCTCGGGCTCGGGACCTGGACATTTTCCTTCCCCATAGGTAGGCAACCCGTTCCTCCACAAAGTCCAGAACAGGGGAAAGTCCCTCCCCAATATTGCGGCATAAGGGAGCCGTCTCCCCACCCCGACGACATGTGGTACCTCCTTTCCACACACTGCCAGGGTAACCTTAGTGGTGGGATACTCCCTGCGATCCCCATGTATACAGACAATGGTAAGGGTTCGCCTTTCTGGGAGTTTTTCCGTTACCAGCGACTCATGGACCAGAGTTACCAGGCTCCCAGAGTCCAGCAGGGCCTGCACGGAGTGTCCATTAACAACGACATCACACACCGGAGGGTTGTCCGCCGCCAGCAGGGGGTCAGCTATATACACCGGTTGGGCATAAAAAGAGGACCGGCGAGCGAACCCGCAGTCCATGGGTTCGGATGCCCTAGGGCAGTTGGATGCCACATGTCCCCAGTCCTGACAATGCCAACATCTGATCCTCGCAGCCTCCCTCCTCCCCAGGGTATTCCTCCCACGGACTGGAGATCCACTCCCCTCCTTATGTGGTGGGATCCCTTTTTCAGGATCCCGGGTCGGCAACGGGGGCTGACGTGACTTCGGTAGTACCGCTGAGTCCCGCACCAAATCCTGAGTGGCCATATACCTCTCCACCAGGCTAACCAGTTGTTCCAGGTTGCCTGGATCGCCTTGTCCCACCCAGCGCTGTATGGCTCTCGGGAGGGTACGCACGAACCTGTCGACCACGACCCTTTCAACCATCTGAGAAGTGCTCAATATTTCAGGCTGAAGCCATTTTTTTACTAGGTGAAGTAAGTCATAGGCTTGTGACCGGGCGGGTCGGGACTCGGCAAACACCCACTGATACACCCTGTGCGCTCGCACATAGGTGTTTACCCCCAACCTGGCCAACACCTCAGTTTTTAGCCTCTCATAGTCCTTGGCCTCATCGCAGCTGAGGTCAAAATAGGCCTTTTGTGCGTCCCCCACCAGAAAAGGCGCCACCACCTCGGCCCACTGCTCCAACGGCAGCCTCTCTTGCTCCGCGGTTCTTTCGAATACCATCAGGAATGCCTCTATATCATCTCCCGGACCCATTTTCCTCAGGGCGGATCGGACTTTGTCCCTGGCGGTAGACACAGTCGGGGTTGTTGCAGTTGAAACTCCTTGCAGGGATGTTCGCACCGACTCTTGCATGGCTACCAGCTGCTGCATTAGGAGATTGTTTGTTTGCTGCTGTGCACACATAGCCTCATCATGTCTTTCCTTCTGAGCCTGCAATGCCTGTTGCTGCTGTACATTACTCTGAATCAGGTGCTTAATGGCCTCCTCCATCTTGTCAGGAACCATAAAACTTGCAGGCCTGATATATGACATGCAGTCCAACACAACTTTTGCCTCAGGCCTGCCTCACTGCAGGAATGCCCGCTCCAAGCCACCAATTGTGGGGATGTGCTCGTGGTAGGCTACGGTAGCGGCGGCAGTATTGAGGCAATCATAGACAGTCTTTGTGATACACTGTGACTTTATTCACACCAACGGCATAACAGGCAATGTGCAGACCACACAGGTGCATATCCACATAGTGCATAAAACAAAAGTCCTTCCATAGAAAATAAACAGCAGGTTTGAGTCACCTTGTTTTGGACAGACCACAGCAGTTCTGCAGGCTTCTAGGCTATCTGCCTTTGTCTCCCTCAGGCCAGAGCCCCTTCGGCTCGTAGCACCACAGGTCCCAGGGCTATCCTTCAATGTGTGCTGCGCCCAGACTCTCCTTCACCAGCACTCACTCTGTCTGTGGAAATCTCCAGCACAGCAAGACACACCCCACCCCCATCATCAGCAGGCTGGGTTCTTAAAGGCCCAGCTCCACCAAAAACCTGGGCTGGCAGTGGGGAACAGTAAGAACCGGCCCGGACACGCTGCGCCAGCAGCATTCGCCGCTGTAACCGCAATGATCCGGTTCTTACTCCACCGAGGCCAGGACCTCTGGTGGCACGTATCGTCCGTCCATTATTATTCCGGGGACTCTCCTACAATATATATATATATATATATATATACAAACCGGATTCCAAAAAAGTTGGGACACTAAACAAATTGTGAATAAAACTGAATGCAATGATGTGGAGATGGCAAATGTCAATATTTTTTTTGTAATAGAACGTAGATGAGAGATCAAACGTTTAATCCGAGTAAATGTATCATTTTAAAGGAAAAATACTTTGATTTAAATTTTCACGGTGTCAACAAATCCCCCAAAAGTTGGGACAAGTTGCAATAAGAGGCTGGAAAAAGTAAATTTGAGCATAACGAAGAGCTGGAAGACCAATTAACACTAATTAAGTCAATTGGCAACATGATTGGGTATAAAAAGAGCTTCTCAGAGGGGCAGTGTCTCTCAGAAGCCACGATGGGTAGAGGATCACCAATTCCCACAATGTTGCGCAGAAAGATAGTAGAGCAATATCAGAAAGGTGTTACCCAGTGAAAAATTGCAAAGACTTTGCATCTATCATCATCAACTGTGCAGAACATCATCCGAAGATTCAGAGAATCTGGAACAATCTCTGTGCTTAAGGGTCAAGGCCATAAAACCATACTGGATGCCCGTGATCTCCGGGCCCTTAAACGACACTGCACCACAAACAGGAATGCTACTGTAAAGGAAACCACAGACTGGGCTCAGGAATATTTCCAGAAACCATTGTCAGTGACCACAATCCACCGTGCCATCCTCCGTTGCCAGCAGAAACTCTACAGTGCAAAGAAGAAGCCATTTCTAAGCAGGATCCACAAGCTCAGGCGTTTTCACTGGGCCAGGGATCATTTAAAATGGAGTGTGGCAAAATGGAAGACTGTTCTGTGGTCAGACGAGTCACGATTCAAAGTTCTTTTAGGAAATCTGGGACGCCATGTCATCCGGACCAAAGAGGACAAGGACAACCCAAGTTGTTATCAACGCTCAGTTCAGAAGCCTGCATCTCTGATGGTATGGGGTGGCATGAGTGCATGTGGCATGGGCAGCTTGCATGTCTGGAAAGGCATCATCAATGCAGAAAAATATATTCAGGTTCTAGAACAACATCTGCTCCCATCCAGGCGTCATCTCTTTCAGGGAAGACCCTGCATTTTTCAACAAGATAATGCCAGACCACATTCTGCATCAATCACAACATCATGGCTGCATACAAGAAGGATCCGGGTACTGAAATGGCCAGTCTGCAGATCTTTCACCTATAGAGAACATTTGGCGCATCATAAAGAGGAAGGTGCAACAAAGAAGGCCCAAGACGATGGAACAGTTAGAGGCCTGTATTAGACAAGAATGGGAGAGCATTCCTATTTCTAAACTGGAGAAACTGGTCTCCTCGGTCCCCAGACGTCTGTTGAGTGTTGTAAGAAGAAGGGGAGATGCCACACAGCGGTGAAAATGGCCTTGTCCCAACTTTTTGGGGATTTGTTGACACCATGAAATTCTGATTCAACATATTTTCCCCTTAAAATGGTACATTTTCTCAGTTTAAACTTTTGTTCTGTGATTTATGTTCTATTCTGAATAAAATATTAGAAGTTGGCATCTCCACATCATTGCATTCAGTATTTCAGTAATTTGTATAGTGTCCCAACTTTTTTGGAATCCGGTTTGTATATGCCCATGACTGCAAAGGCCAATCTGTAGGCCCACTTGTGGGTACCATTTGTGGTCACATGATCAGGGCTGGATGCCGAGACCCCAAATAGGTGCAGGACCAGAGTGTTAGATAACTGAAACAGTCAAAGGTGATTGCAATTAGTAGAAAACCTATATGTCATACATGGGATGGGGCCTCCTATTACACCCCATTGTGTGAAGAGAACAATACAAAGTATCTATTGCTGACTGATTGTACAGCAAACGCTTCATAAAATATATCGAGCAGTTTAGTGTCATCTTGTGGACAAATAGATGACAATAAATGACACGAATGAATCAAGGCGAGATTTACACCTTTTAGGCAATAAAACAGTGATTGCTGATTTTATATTTATTTCTTAAACTCATCGAGCCGGGACGTGAGGTATAAATAACACGATCAAAGGAAAAAGTGCGGTCCGTGTCAGCCGGGAGAGAACCAGTTCAGTGCTTAATAAGAACACTGAACTAACATGATGAAAGGGCGAAACATTCGGGAGGATGAAAGGTTTACAGTGATTGGAAAAATGATTTATTAGTGAAAATGTCAGAGGATAAAAGAATCCCAACCCTGAGACAAGTGGTATATTAGCAAGGAACGTCTGTGATGTAGCAGAGCCTGGTCAGTATCCATACAGATATATAGACCATTCCCCTCCTCCGTAGTTGTATATATGAGCTGGTGATGGGCGAGACCTCTGTAGCGGGTTGTAGTGAGTGACTGGAAGGAATCAGAAATATATTCTCAAAGTGTGTTTGTGGAAGGGGATGAAAAGGAGGCGATGATTAGGACTGTAAAATGGTTTCAGATGCTTCTTTCAGTCCTCGAGGGTTTAACCCTTTTAGGACGAGGCCATTTTCATTTTTGTTCATTTTTGTTTTTTTACTGCCAGCGAATTCTGAATATTTATCGCGAATATTGCAACTTTAAGATTTCGCCAATATTTTGAATATAGTGCTATATATTTGTTTTTCTAATATTCGTAATTTTTTTTCCCCTGGACAAATCAGCAATGTAATGATCACAGTAATATGCGAATATTACTCGTGGGTCAAAAACGAATATATAGCATTGTATTCAATATAGTGTTATATATTTGTTTTTGACTCACGTCTGTATTGATTTGTGTAATATTCGCATATTACGTGATCATTACCTTGCCGATTTTTCAGGTAAAAAATGTAGAATATAACGAATATACAAAATATTCACAAAATATCGCAAATTCAAATATGACTCCTGCCGCTCATCACTACTCCCAGCCTTCCCAAAGCCATAACTTTTTCATTTTTCCATTCACATAACCATATGAGGGCTTGTTTTTAGTGGGGCAAGTTGTACTTTCTAATGGCACTGTGGCATACACAGTGGGGGGAAGCGGGGGAAAATACCAAATTGGGTGCGGTGAAAACAAAAACACAATTTCGTCACAGTTTTATGAGTTATGTTTCTGTGCTTTTCATTCTCCTGGTCAGTACGATTACAACAATACCACAAATGTAATAACAAAATAGACACAGATCAAATAATGACACTAAAATATGTAGTGTCCCACTCCTGTGTGTATGGTCCACTTCAAATTGTTGTGTAATATGATTTTATTTTACACTATTTCTTTGTCTATGCTGCTAAATCCATATTTCAGGCTGGTAACCTGCACTACATACTTTTCACCACTAGAGGTCGCTAACATATTACTTATATAGTGCAGATGCAGGAAGTGAGAGGGGAGTAAAGAATAGGAGTGGAGGAGTTAGGAGGCAGGAGAGTCTTGTCTCTGTCCTCCTGGGCCTAGCCCAGGGGAACTAACTGGTTTCAACTGTAACACCCCAGAGTTGTGTTACTAAACTCTTCTCCCCCGCTACAATCTGTTAAGAGCCTTAACCTTGTCATCTGATGTAATTTTACCTTACATCCTCACAACTGTGCATTCTAAGCCTTGTTAAATGTATATTGCTGTAATCTCCATGTTCACCAGCAGGGGGCAGCAATGTTTTAGCAAGGAGTTAAGTTTCAGTTTAGTGTTTCTGAGCTGGAATAATTCATTCCAGTTCAGTTCCCCCCTCTGTGAGCAGAATGGGTTGTTCCCACATCCTGCCTCATGGGTAGAGAAGGAAGTTAGAGTCAGTGTGCCAGCCACCCCAGCTAGGGGAAGTGTAGGAGCTTCCAGATATAGGGAATCAAGCCAGGATCTTGTCTCGGCTGATCATCATACCCAGCCTGAGCCCTGCAGTCTCAGCTGGTAGAAGCAAGCAGACAACTCCAGAATTCCAGGAAGAAAGCATACCCTGTGTAGCTAATTGTAAGTACAGTCCAGAGACTCAGGAGAAGCCATATTCCTCCTCAGCTAGTCAGTCCCCAGACAGCAGAAGATAGATAGTGCAGAAGCCAAATTCCTGCCATAGAATAGAGCTAACAAGCAGACGTCCTTTCCTGCAGGCTCCAGGTACATGAGAGAGCAGAAAATAAATTCCTGCCACACATTGCCAATACCTGCTGGGACCTAAGACTAAAGCTGTATCTTGCTTGGATGAAAGCTACAACACGTAAAGACAAGTTTGAACTTTACCCAAGGTCTGGATCTCAATTACTGCTGCAAATCCCTCTATTACTCCTACTAGCACTATACTCAATTTATTGCAAGTGAGCCAAGATCCAGGAGTCCAGTCGTACCCAGGTAGGAGACACCGTTGACACCATTACCACTACCATACAGAGACAGTACACCACTCTGGCATTCCTAACCTAGGGCGTGAGTTATAACACCTTGGAGGGCCCTGTGACAGTACCCTGCACACACTGCAATTGGCGTCACAAACAGAACTATAGACTATTATACCCATATCCTGACCCACTGCATAATTTGGGGTCCGTGTAACCATACCAGGGTCCTGCTCATTGCACAACCATTGAGTCCAAAGATCAGGACTATAGGATACTACGCTGTAGAGTACCCTTCAAGTGGATTATTACTCTGAAGACCACAACCTTTTCAAATAAGGAAGCAGAGTGTTTGCCTGCCATGAGGGAGATCGCCCCTGGGTTGTTGGATCATTGAACTAAAGACTATATTGACAAACATCAGACTCCAGACTCCTTTGCATCAGGTGGAGAGATTCTAAGCTTCCGGCAGCTCCACCATAATCAAGGACAGAAAGGCCATCTATCAGAATACTCATTTACAGAGGATCTAAACTAATAGTGAAAGGTTGAGGGATCAGAGAAAGACCAGGAACCAAGCACAAGTAAGAACATCACCTTCACCCAAGTGGGCTGGAGGTAAACTATGCACTTCACCATAGGCAGCCTGCGAATTTGGATTTTGCAGCTTTACCCTGGTGATTTCAGGGAGAGAATAGAAGAGACTCTTTGCTCAAAACCTGAATGTAACTCAGCGATCAACATACATTGTGTGTTGTGTGGGTGCAGGTCACAATTATTTTATCCTGCCCTGAGCCCAGTGACCGAAAAAAATAACTCTTTTAAGTCAGTTAGGTGGGCGGCCGCGGCCATTTTATGCAAGCTCAGTGCACCAGAACTGCATCTGAGCTTTTGGGACATTGAAAGCCAAGCTTTAAAAACAGCACAAATAATCTGTTTGTAAAAAAGTATATTTTTTTTTGCAATATGCAACATCTGGTGCATTTGCAGGCTTAGTCAGTGTGCAATTTAATCTAGAAATATAGCCATCATTTTCAGGGGTTTTAAAAACACACTTTTTTGCCAAAATCCACTATTTTACAGATCTGCAAGTGTTAAATTCAAGTTTAACCACTTCAACCCCGCTAGCTGAAACCCCCTTAATGACCAGGCCACTTTTTACACTTCTGCACTACACAACTTTCACCGTTTATCGCTCGGTCATACAACTTACCACCCAAATGAATTTGACCTCCTTTTCTTCTCACTAATAGAGCTTTCATTTGGTGGTATTTCATTGCTGCTGACATTTTTACTTTTTTTGTTATTAATTGAAATTTAACGTTTTTTTTGCAAAAAAATGACATTTTTTATTTTCAGCTGTAAAATTTTGCAAAAAAAACGACATCCATATATAAATTTTTCGCTAAATTTATTGTTCTACATGTCTTTGATAAAAAAAATAATGTTTGGGCAAAAAAAAAATGGTTTGGGTAAAAGTTATAGCGTTTACAAACTATGGTACAAAAATGTGAATTTCCGCTTTTTGAAGCAGCTCTGACTTTCTGAGCACCTGTCATCCTAAGGTATTCGCTGATGGGCATAGTGAGTTCATAGAACTTTTTATTTTTTGTCACAAGTTAGCGGAAAATGATGATTTTTTTATTCTTTTATTTTTTTCTTACAAAGTCTCATATTCCACTAACTTGCGACAAAAAATAAAAAATTCTAGGAACTCGCCATGCCCCTCACGGAATACCTTGGGGTGTCTTCTTTCCAAAATGGGGTCACTTGTGGGGTAGTTATACTGCCCTGGCAATTTAGGGGCCCAAATGTGTGAGAAGAACTTTGCAATCAAAATGTGTAAAAAATGGCCTGCGAAATCCGAAAGATGCACTTTGGAATATGTGCCCCTTTGCCCACCTTGGCTGCAAAAAAGTGTCACACATCTGGTATCGCCGTACTCAGGAGAAGTTGGGGAATGTGTTTTGGGGTGTCATTTTACATATACCCATGCTGGGTGAGAGAAATATCTTGGCAAAAGACAACTTTTCCAATTTTTTTATACAAAGTTGGCATTTGACCAAGATATTTTTTTTGCATGCCAAGGTGGGCAAAGGGGCACATATTCCAAAGTGCACCTTTTGGATTTCGCAGGCCATTTTTTACACATTTTGATGGCAAACTTCTTCTCACACATATGGGCCCCTAAATTGCCAGGGCAGTATAACTACCCCACAAGTGACCCCATTTTGGAAAGAAGACACCCCAAGGTATTCCGTGAGGGGCATGGCGAGTTCCTAGAATTTTTTATTTTTTGTCACAAGTTAGCGGAAAATGATGATTTTTCATTTTTTTTTCTTTTTTCCTTACAAAGTCTCATATTCCACTAACTTGCGACAAAAAATAAAAAATTCTAGGAACTCGCCATGCCCCTCACGGAATACCTTGGGGTGTCTTCTTTCCAAAATGGGGTCACTTGTGGGGTAGTTATACTGTCCCTGGCAATTTAGGGGCCCATATGTGTGGTAAGTAGTTTGAAATCAAAATGTGTAAAAAATTACCTGTGAAATCCGAAAGGTGCACTTTGGAATATGTGCCCCTTTGCCCACCTAGGCAGCAAAAAAGTGTCACACATGTGGTATCGCCGTACTCAGGAAAAGTTGGGGAATGTGTTTTTGGGTGTCATTTTACATACACCCATGCTGGGTGAGAGAAATATCTTGGCAAAAGACAACTTTTCCCATTTTTTTATACAAAGTTGGCATTTGACCAAGATATTTCTCTCACCCAGCATGGGTATATGTAAAATGACACCCCAAAACACATTCCCCAACTTCTCCTGAGTACGGCGATACCAAATGTATGACACTTTTTTGCAGCCTAGATGCGCAAAGGGGCCCAAATTCCTTTTAGGAGGGCATTTTTAGACATTTGGATCCCAGACTTCTTCTCACGCTTTAGGGCCCCTAAAAAGCCAGGGCAGTATAAATAACCCACATGTGACCCCATTTTGGAAAGAAGACACCCCAAGGTATTCAATGAGGGGCATGGCGAGTTCATAGAAAAAAAATTTTGGGCACAAGTTAGCGGAAATTGATTATTATTTTTTTCTCTCACAAAGTCTCCCTTTCCGCTAACTTGGGACAAAAATGTAAATCTTTCATGGACCCAATATGCCCCTCAGCGAATACCTTGGGGTGTCTTCTTTCCGAAATGGGATCACATGTGGGGTATTTATACTGCCCTGGCATTTTAGGGGCCCTAAAGCGTGAGAAGAAGTCTGGAATATAAATGTCTAAAAAATTTTACGCATTTGGATTCCGTGAGGGGTATGGTGAGTTCATGTGAGATTTTATTTTTTGACACAAGTTAGTGGAATATGAGACTTTGTTAGAAAAAAAAAAAAAAAAAAAAAAATTTCCGCTAACTTGGGCCAAAAAAATGTCTGAATGGAGCCTTACAGGGGGGTGATCACCCATATAGACTCCCTGATCACCCCACTGTCATTGATCACCCCCTGTCATTGATCACCCCCCTGTAAGGCTCCATTCAGACGTCCGTATGATTTTTACGGATCCACTGATACATGGATCGGATCCGCAAAACGCATACGGACGTCTGAATGGAGCCTTACAGGGGGGTGATCAATGACAGAGGGGTGATCACCCATATAGACTCCCTGATCACCCCCTCAGTGGTTCATAAAGGGTTAATAAGTGACAGGGGGGGGGTGTAGTGTAGTGTAGTGGTGTTTGGTGCTACTTTACTGAGCTACCTGTGTCCTCTGGTGGTCGATCCTAACAAAAGGGACCACCAGAGGACCAGGTAGCAGGTATATTAGACGCTGTTATCAAAACGGCGTCTAATATACCTGTTAGGGGTTAAAAAAATCACATCTCCAGCCTGCCAGCGAGCGATCGCCGCTGGCAGGCTGGAGATCCACTCGCTTACCTTCCGTTCCTGTGAGCGCGCGCGCCTGTGTGCGCGCGTTCACAGGAAATCTCGCTTCTCGCGAGATGACGCGTATATGCGTCCAGGAGGAGTAAAGCAACCACCTCCCGGACGCATTCGTGCGTACAGCGTTCGGGAGGTGGTTAATATATACAGCTTTCATATTCTGTTACAAAAATAAAACACACACTTTTTTGGGCAATTTACAACATCTGGATTAGTCAGTGTGCAATTTAATCTAGAAATACAGCCATCATTTTCTGGGTTTTTAAAAACACACTTTTTTGCCCAAATCCACTATTCTCCAGATCTGCAAGTTTTAAATTCAAGTTTAACTAATACAGCTTTCATATTCTGTTACCAAAAAAAACTCATTTTTATTTTGCAATCTACAACATCTGGATTAGTGAGTGTGCAATTTAAGGTAGAAATACAGCCATAATTTTCTGGGTTTTTAAAAACACACTTTTTTGCCAAAATCCACTATTTTTCTGGCCTTGCAGCATCAGCACGTGTGAAATTCCAGGGTTATATACCACTGTCATATTTAGTTATTAAACAAACACGAGTTTAGGGGAAAAGTTTTTTTTTGCAGCCATTTCTGCAGATGTCATTGTGAGATAAAACCTTTACATAGTGTGGTTCTATTCACTTATTTGAAATACCGCCATTTTTTGCACAAATCTTTAATTGCAGCCTAGTGTGGTTCAGGGCATGTGAGATACACCCTGTATATACAGGGCTTATATTCTTATATTAATAAAACACCCTTTTTTGGGAAAAATACACAATTTTTCAGGCCTTGCAGCATCAAGACGTTTGAAATTCCAGGGTTATATACTGCTGCCATATTCAGCTATTAAACAAACACCTGTTTGGGCAAAAATTATTTACTTGGCAACCTTTGCTACAGATGTCATTGCGAGATACACCCTCTAAATACACGGCTTCTATTCAGGTATTTGAAATACAGCCATTTTGTGCAAAATAATCTATAATTGAGGCCTAGTCTGGTTCAGGCCGTGTGAGATACACCCTTTACATACTGTTGTTCTATTCTACTATTAATTAAACTCCCATTTAGAGCTAGATCCTAAATTCGAGAAATATGAGGTGAGCGTCAAATAAGGGAGGTGGCCCAGGTCGTGGTGCTGCTGGTGGAGCTCCTGTTGCAGGGAGAGGACATGGTCGATCTGTGCCAGCTACACGCACAAGTGAAACCCCTTCCTCAGGTGCAAGTATGTGACAGAACCTGCAGCGGTATTTGGTTGGGCCTAATGCAGCTCTATGAATGGTGAGGCCAGAACAAGTACAGGTGATAGTAGATTGGGTTGTTGACAGTGGTTCCAGTTCCTTCACATTGTCTCCCACCCAGTCTCCTGCTGAAAGACCACAGTTGGCACCTGTAGCCGATGTCCATCAGTCTATCACCTCACCCCTTTGCAAATCAGCCAAGCAGTCTGAGCCCCAAGTCATGCAGCAGTCTCTCCTGCTTTTTGATGACTCTGTTAGCAGGGTTTCCCAGGGCCACCCACCTTGCCCTGCCCCAGAAGTGGAAGAGATTGAGTGCACCGATGGCCAACCACTTATCTTTCAAGATGAGTACATGGGAGGACCACCGCAGCACGTCTCGGATGATGACAAAACACAGGTGCCAACTGCTGGGGCTTTCAAAAGTGTGCAGACTGACAAAGAGGGCAGGTATGAAGACTGGGTGGAAGATGATGTGGAGGACGATGAGGTCCTCGACACCACATGGAATTAAGGTCATGCAAGGGACCTATGTAATTCGGAGAAAGAGGCGGTGGTCGCACAGAGCCACCAGCACAGCAGAAGAGGGAGCAGGGTGCAAAAGCGGAGGGGCCGTCCTCTAGACAGTATGCCTGCTACTGCCCACCGCAGCAAGGGACCGAGCACATCAAAGCCAGCTCTAAGGAGTTCCCTGGCGTGGCAGTTCTTCAGACAATGTGCTGACGACAAGACACGAGTGGTTTTCACGCTGTGAAATCAGAGCCTGAAGCGAGGCATAAATGTTCTCAACCTGAGCACAACCTGCATGACCAGGCATTTAAGTGCAAAGCACAAGCTGCAGTGGAGTAGACACCTCAAAAACCAAGAAAGGTCTCTGGCTCCTCCTGTCTCCCTTTTCTGCTGCACTTTCAGCCTCTTCATCCACCTCTGGAGTGACAGTGCCACCTGCCACCCCGCAAACAGAGGATCTCCCAGCAACACCACCACCTGGGTCACCAAGCATCTCCACAATGTCCCACGGAAGCGTTCAGCTCTCCATCTCCCAAATGCTGGAGAGGAAGAGGAAGTACCCCCCTACCCACCTGCGATCACTAGCCCTGAATGCCAGCATTTCAAAATTACTGGCCTTTGAAATGATATAATTCCGTCTGGTGCAGACGAATAGTTTTAATGGCCTTATGGAGGTGGTTGTCCCACAGTACATCATGCCCAGCCACCACTACTTTTCCAGGTGAGCCATCCCTTCCCTGCACAACCAAGTAGGGGACAAAATCAGGTGTGCACTGCGCAATGCCATCTGTGGCAAGGTGCACCTCACTACGGATACGTGGACCAGTAAGCACGGGCAGGGACGTTATATCTCCATAACAGCACACTGGGTAAATGCAGTGGCTGCTGGGCCTGAGGCGGATAGCAGTTTGGCGCATGTCCTTTCACCACTGAGGATTGCATGGCGCTTCAGTTTGCCTCCTGTTGCTTCCTCCTCCTACTCTGCTTCCTTATCCTCTACCAGCTCCTCATCCGGTCAGCGTAACACCTTCACCACCAACTTCAGCATAGCCAGGGGTAAACTACAGCAGGCAGTTTTAAAACGTATCTGTTTGGGGGACAAACCCCATACCGCGCAGGAGCTGTGGATGGGTCTTGAACAACAGACTAAAGAGTAGAACCGCTGTAAAATCCGGTCCTGCGTTTTCTGCTGGCCCAGGTGTCCCCCAATAACATTTTGGTGGGCTAACTCCAACACGAGCTTGTGATACACCTTGGGCACCACCAGCTGTTCAATATGCTCACCCCATAGTTTATTTACCCGGTACAGCATCTCCTGTTGAACCACAAAACGGGGTAACATAGACTTGGCCCATGGTTGTTGCGGCTCACCCTGAACTACTACCACATTCTCCCAGGCTTGGGATAAAGTCAGGTCCTGGTGCTGTGCTGTACCAAAATTATCCCCAAAGACATTGAGGTCTGCCAGCTCAGGACCCGGCGGCAAGTCCTCCATGTCTCCCACCATCACACTTAGCGGTGTTCTCTCCCCCTCTTCTACTGAAGTGGCGGTCTGGCCCTTCTGACTCAGGCCACTCTGCTAGAGTTACATCTGTCTCCCGAGTATTGGTAACTTTCGTATCCGGCCAGAGTGCCGGGAAACCAGGGAATTACCAACCAACGGTATCTTTGTGGCGACGGCCACCTCATGCATCCACCTGCCGGCCACCGTTGACAGAGAGACCAGGGCGGTGGGATACTCCTTTAAGTCCCAATGAATGCAGACCACGCTGAATTTTCGGCCAGTATAGTCGGTGGGCCGCACCAGGGCAGCTCTTACCAGGGTCAGCAGGCTCCCTGAATCCAGCAGTGCCACCACTAGAGTGTCCCCCACTTCCACCTGGCACAGGTGACTATTGTATACAGTCTCAGAGGTACCTGTGGCACATAGCTTCCTGGCATACAATGAGTGGGGGTAGCCATAGTTGGTATCCATGGGTTCACCCCAATGGGGACAGTCGGCTCTTATATGTCCAGGTTCGTGACACCGCCAGCAGACCACCGGGGCTGGGTCTGCAGGGGGTACATCCCAGGCAGGTTTGGCTGGCACAACCCGCTGGGTTTGCAGTGGAGATTCCCAGGGTTTATCTGGCTCCCTCCCAAAAGAACCCCCCTGCAGATTTCTGATGTCCTCACAGCGCCCCACCAGGTCGACCATCTCCAAGGCATTATTCAGAGACACCTGGTCGGTCCAGTGCTGGAGAGGGTAAAGCAAAGCTCTCGGAAAACACATCTGCCAACAGCCAATCCAACTTAGCAGTGGGGGTCAATATGTCAGGCTGCAGCCATTTTTGCAGTCGGTGCAGCAGATCATAATATTATGGTTTGGCATGTTCAGCCGGGTTAAATTCCCACTGATGCACCCTCTGGGCCTGGACCAATACATTCACCCCAAGTCGGGGAGATCAAAGAATACTTGCTGGGGACCAGACGCCAGGAATGGAGCAACGACCTCAGACCACTGGTCTCGGGGTAACTTTTCCCTCATGGCCATTTTTTTGAAGACCGTCAGATAGGTCTCGATGTCATCCGAGGGGGTCATCTTCGGAATCGCCACACGGACAGCTTTCCGGGCATCGTGGACATTCTAGGACGCTCCCGCCGCCTGCAACGCCATTACATGAGGCAATAACAGCTGGTTAGCTTCTTGTTGCTGCTTGTTAGCCTCCTGCTGCTGAAAGTTAGCCTCCACGAGGGCCTTCATGACTGCCTCCAATTTGTAAGGGGACACGGTTCGTAACCTTGCCAGCTTAATATAGGCCATGCACTTGTGCCGGGGAAAAACAAAAAAATTTCGGCCTTCAGGCCTGCCTCTCTGCATTTGCCCGCATCCGACACCAAATGTGGGGATTTGCTCTGGTAGACAGGATTGCGGATGCAATACAGAGGCAATGACAACGTCCTTAACTTAAACAGTGCAGTGTTTTATTCACACATATGTACAGTGACAAAAAAAAGCAGTTTCAAGGAAAAACAGTCACCCTGAGTCTGGTGTTTGTTCACACCAGGCTGCAGCACATAAGTCCTTGGGTGAAGCAGAAGTCCACATGCTTTTCCCCCAAACAATATAGCAGGCCTTAGTCCCGGCCCAAACTCTCAGGCTCCAATACCCCGACTGACAAAGCTCCACTATCAGATGGATGATAATCCACACAGCTGAGACTGCTGGCTGTTTTTTTTATCCCAAACCAAAACCCGGCCTGGAACGTGGGGAACAGCCACCCACCCTGCACTTTGGCTGCTCCCAGTAAGAGCCGTCTTGGATTGGCTTTACAGCCACACTAAGTAATCAATAGTGTCAGTCAGCACTAGTTGCCGCTGACACTTAAAATTACTGGCTCTTACCTCACCGAGGCCAGGAACCTCGGTGACACATATCTTCCGTCAATGACAGACCGCTTTCCTACAGTACCCAGAAGGACATTTTCTGTGCTTGTTTTATGCAATATTCATGTTTACAACACCAGAACTTTTTGCACTTTAACCCTTCATACTATAAATGCTTTACCTCAATGTTGGACTTTGCACACTATGGACTTTTGCTAGGGACTGTATTACTTGTTTTTGTACCTACGCCCAGTTTTGTCACTGTCAAGCAAAGAAAAGATGCCCATTTGCCCTTTTGTGCCAAAGTATTAACATGTGATATATTGATAATGTGTATTTATATGCAACCTCTTTTATGCACTTGAATGTACTGGATTAACTTGAAAAATACTCTATTATATAATGCTGAGCTTTGTAGTATATATGGGTGTGGCACATGATTTGGTGTTTTCCTGGTGACGGCGAGGATATCCACAGCAACTGGCAACCCAAAAAGTCTAGGCCGACTTTATTTAAAGAAGTGGGCAATGTAGTGTCCCACTCCTGTGTGTATGTTGTTTAATATAATGTTATTTTACCCTATTTATTTGTCTATGCTGCTAAATCCATATTTCAGGCCGGTAACCTGCACTACATAATTTTCACCACTAGAGCTCTCTAACACATTACTTATATAGTGCTTCCATTATTCATTTATACTCATTTATAGTCGGTATTGTACCACTTTTATCTAGAATGACCCCCATTTCTTAGCTCTATTGTTTATATATATAACGGTGTGCAGCCATTTTGTTTTTTGTAATTATGTTTGCTTCATGGATATGCACCTGTGATTCTGAAGGTTTTAGTCAAAATTTTCTTGCAATATATTGGGGGTAGCACCTCTTTTAGACTGGACACACCCATCTGCCTGGGACTTCTGAGCAGAGCACGTTTGTAGCTGGTTCTTACACTGCCCTGAATATTGTAGGCTTAAGTAAGTCCAAAGTGAGGCAGTTTCTTTAGCGATAGGGACCCATTTGCAGAAGCCACCTTGACACCTGGTAGATGGGCCCGAAACGTATGTGCGCTAAGAGCTTCCATTACTCATTTATAGTCATTTATAGTCGGTATTGTACCACTTTTATCTAGAATGACCCCCATTTCTTAGCTCTATTGTTTATATATATAATGGTGTGCAGCCATTTTGTTTTTTGTAATTATATAGTGCAGATGCAGGAAGTGAGAGGGAAGTAGAGAACAGGAGTGGAGGAGTTAGGAGGCAGGAGAGGAGACAGTCTTGTCTCTGTCCTCTGGGCCTAACCCAGGGGAACTAACTGGTTTGAACCATTGAGTCCAAAGATCAGGACTATAGGATACTACGCTGTAGAGTTCCTATTCAAGGGTATCAAGTGGATTATTACTCTGAAGACCACAACCTTTTCAAATAAGGAAGCAGAGTGTTTGCCTGCCATGAGGGAGATCGCCCTTGGGTTGTTGGATCATTGAACTAAAGACTATATTGACAAAGGAAGGTAACTGTCATTTATCAGACTCCAGACTCCTTTCCATCAGGTGGAGAGATTCTAAGCTTCCGACAGCTCCACCATAATCAAGGACAGAAAGGCCATCTATCAGAATACTCATTTACAGAGGATCTAAACTAATAGTGAAAGGTTGAGGGATCAGAGAAACACCAGGAACCAAGCACATGTAAGAACATCAGCTTCACCCAAGTGGGCTGGAGGTAAACTATGCACTTCACCATAAGCAGCCTGCTAATTTGGATTTTGCAGCTTTATCCTTTTTTTTTACCATCTTTATGAAAGACAAAGTGATTTTACTGGATGCCTAACTACATCTGACAAGTAAAGTTCCTGCTTGGTTTAACTACTGCCTCATTCCTCATTCTTCTGCTCCATTTCTTCATTTGCACCCAACGGTGCTGGCCTCACGTGTTTTCCCCTGTGGTTTGGTAGTGTTACAAATACACGTCCACGTCACATTCCTGTGATGAAGGGTAAAAACAACTGAAATATAAAAGCTAGGACTTGAAGTGAATTATACAGAACATGCGTCCTAAATGCGTTTGACTCACGTCTTCTCTCACCACTCCCAGTATCTGTTCTAACCTCTATTCCCAATGAGCCTTATCTTCACTTAAAGTTAGGGTTAAATCACGTCCCACTATCCTTTATCTACACGTCTTGGTGGCTAAGGAACATGGTTTGCCTTCATGGTAAAAATCTTTTTTCCTCTCCCGAAAAATTCTCTGGGTTAAAAGAAAGAAGAAAAAGTAGAAAAAAGTTTGGACACAATAGGTAGGTCTATATGTCAGGCTGTGGTTAATACATGTCCTAGAAGGTTTGGCCAGTCAGTGCTGCTGCTTCAATTATATGAAAATTACAAGCATATATTTGTTGAAGAACATGTAGGGCCCATCTACCAGTGACAAGGTGGCTTCTATCAGACAGGGCCTGCAATAACAGTCTTACCGCTCCTGGGCTTTTGGCCTGCAAAATTCAGGACAACGTACTGTCGAATCCAGCTATGGGATACACTGATTAAGAGCAGGCACCCTACGGCTATGGCACCCGGTGCGCTACTGAACAAGAAGATACTGAAAAACGTATTACTGTCTGAGCAAATATAATGGTCACTGCGGTGGCTAGGGAAATTGCTAACCGTCGAGCATGGGCGTAACTACCATAGCGGCAGACCATGTGACTGTTATGGGACCCAGGGCAAGAGGGGGCCCGGTCCTAGTTGGGATTATCTCCTCTTCTACTTGAGGTGTAAACTTGGTCAGGACTCTACCCTCTAAAGGAACAACTTTTAGCAAATTAAGCAGTGGAAAAATGGCCCAAGGGCCACTGAAAGCGGTTTATGCAGAAACCCTTCTGTCCTATGTGGGGGGCCTGGTTTGATACTTGCTATGGGGCCCTTACTTCTCTATGTACACCACTGCCAGCGAGTCTAATTCTGATCATAACCGTAACCTGGCAGACTTGTGGTCATGTGATCAGACATAGTTGTAAGTAACAAAGAAACCAAGACGCTTTGGGAAGAGATGTGATGAAGACCAGGACAAGAGATAAGTCTATGAATTGAATATAGAGTAGATGATGGGTGACGTAACCTGTCAGCAATATACAGTATATATATATATATATATATATATGCCCATAAATGCAAAGGCCAATGTGTAGGCCCACTTGTGGGTACCATTTGTGGTCACATGATCAGGGCTGGATGCCGAGACCCCAAGTAGGTGCAGGACCAGAGGGTTAGATAACTGAAACAGTCAATGGTGATTGCAATTAGTAGAAAACCTATATGTCATCCATGGGATGGGGCCTCCTATTACACCCCATTGTGTGAAGAGAACAATACAAAGTATCTAATGCTGACTGATTGTACAGCAAACGCTTCATAAAATATATCGAGCAGTTTAGTGTCATCTTGTGGCCAAATGAATGACAATAAATGACACGAATGAATCAAGGCGAGATTTACACCTTTTAGGCAATAAAACTGTGATTGATGATTTTATATTTATTTCTTAAACTCATCGAGCCGGGACGTGAGGTATAAATAACGCGATCAAAGGAAAAAGTGCGGTCCGTGTCAGCCGGGAGAAAACGAGTTCAGTGCTTAATAAGAAGACTGAACTAACATGATGAAAGGGTGAAACATTCGGGAGGATAAAAGGTTTACACTGATTGGAAAAATGATATATTAGTGAAAATGTCAGAGGATAAAAGAATCCCAACCCTGAGACAAGTCGTATATTAGCAAGGAACGTCTGTGATGTAGCAGAGCCTGATCAGTATCCATCCAGATATATAGACCATTCCCCTCCTCCGCAGTTGTATATATGAGCTGGTGATGGGCGAGACCTCTGTAGCGGGTTGTAGTGAAGTGACTGGAAGGAATCGGAGTGTATATATCCATACTGAAATATATTCTCGAGGGGGGGGGGGGGGGTGAAAAACTTTAAAATGGTTTCAGATGCTTCATTCAGTCCTCGAGGGTTTAATGGATCTACAGTAAGTTATACATCCAGAACATTTCCAAGTTTTATAAATGCTGGAAACTGTTCTGGATGTTCCTAGAGGTCTGGTCATTAGACGTTACTAAAAGACCAGAACATAACAGACAAATTCAGAGCCAGTGAGGGACGGATTGATGGTGAAGACGTCCCCTGATATCTGCTGCTGATTGTTTTACCAAAATGTGAAAAAAATGAAAGGGTCTGAAGACTTTCTGAATGCACCGTAGCTGCTGGGAATGCTGAGAAGTGGACGTACATCTCCTGCCTAGCTCTGGGATTGAACACTAGAGATAACTGTAAACCATGGAGAACATCCTGGATTGTCACAGGGAGGTGAGAAATGGGCGAGCTTCCAACTCCACTCACCACTAGTGTTCTGGTCAGTCCCAGCTGAAACCCTGTGTGTGAAGGTGAATTCTTCATGTGACAACTGCTTCCACGTGGCACAGTATCCCACCATCTGGACGGACTCTAACAGGTGCTCGCAGGTTGAGATATCTTCTTCAATACCACTGCATATACAGTTAGGCTCCATTCACATGTCTGTAGTAATGGGTACGCATTTGTTCTGCAAATTGCGGAATGGGTGCGGACCCATTCATTCTCTATGGGGCAGGAATGGATGCGGACAGCACACAGTGTGCTATCAGTATTCGCATATCCGGAGCGCGCCGCCAATCTGCCGGTTCGGGGCTCCGGAAAAAAAAGAACATGTCCAATCTTGTCCGCAATGGCGGACAAGAATAGGCATTTCTAAGGGGGTGCCGGCTGGGTGTATTGCGGATCCGCAATGCACTACGGATGTGTGAATGGACACTTATCTGTAGTGGTATTTCTGCCTGACAGTATACAATATGGCAACCAGTCTCTCACACAATAGTGCTACAGGCTGGATGGTCTCTTACAGGCCTCGGATCCTTTCAGGATGAACAGACTAGGTGGCTTCCCTTTACCCCTCAGCTCCAGCCCCAATTCCTCTGAAGTGTTCAGCTTCTATTCCCTGAAGCAGGGGTGTTTCTAGGTTAAAACATTCGGGGCCTGGGCCCCTGATGTTTTGTCCCGGGCCCCAGATGTCCTGCCTGCCAGCTAAATACAACTGTAAATACTTAGTATGACAATACAATTGAAACAAATGCACTGGAAGATCTGAAGTACCTGTGATGACATCACAGGTCATGTGATCAGTGCTAAAGGCAGTGTTTGAGAAGGACCTGCGATGATGTCACCATCATGTGACCAGTGCAGTAGAGGACGGCAGTAAAAGGAGAAGAAGCCGTAGTGAAGTCTGCTACATGAGGAGAGGTAAATGAAGGGAGAGGCAGAGCAATGTTGGGAGTTGTAGTTATTTAACTGGGACTGTATTTCAGGGCTGAATGGAGGGATGTTATTTACATGGGACTGTATGTTGGAGTGGGGAAGAGTAACATAGTTTATAAGGCCAAAAAAAGCCCTCTGTCCATCCAGTTCTGCCTGCAAGTTTATCCAGAGGAAGGCAAAAAACCCTTGTGAGGTTGAAGACAATTTTCCTCACTTAAGGGGAAAAATTCCTTCCCGACTCCAATCAGGCATCAGAATAACTCCCTGGATCAGCGACCCCTCTCTAGTAGCTATAGCCTGTAATATTATTACACTCCAGAAATACATCCAGACCCCTCCTGAACTCTTATAGTGAACTCACCATCACCACCTCCTCAGGCAGAGAGAAATGTTATTTACATGAGACAGAATGTTGAGGGGGTGAGGTTATTTACATGGGACTGCATGTTGGTGGTGGCTGGGGCAGGGTAATGTTATTTATGATGTGTGCTGTTATTTACATGGGACTCTATGATAGAGAGCGGGAAATAATGTTATTTACATGGGACTGTAGGGTGGAGGGGCTGAGGAATTATAATTTCTGAACATACAGCCCCGTAAGTAATGATTCACCTCTACGAGTGTCTGTGTGCTGTACAGACATGACACATTATACTGTTATAATGGGGCTGACAGTAATTACAGGGTTAACACATGACCTGCCCAGTGTGAAAACTGCAGATGCCTCACAAGGTAACCATCACCATAGACGACACAGAACAGAGTATATTCTCCATCACAGACCACCCCAGGGCATGATGGCTGACAGCAGGGAGCACACAGGCACCGACCCCGGAGAGCAGAAGGGTGACACCCGGATATAAATAGATTTACACAAGAAGAACTAGGACGCTCTGTTTAACGAGAAATACCGTAAACCTGTTGGTACAGAAAGGTGGAGATAACTATGATGAGATGCCGGGCAGGACGGTGGAGAAGAAGGGTAGGTCTGGATAGCAGAGGAGAAGTGACTCTCTGCCAGAATACACAGTGAGGTGATCGGATGCACTTCTCAGGATTCTGACCGAAGGGGGAGCCACAACCTCAAGAAGCCGACTGAAGACCAATGAAACCATCATGACCAGGAGAAAGACCTTCCACCGAGCCCTGTGCCTCTGGCTCCTCATCATACTCATCATCACTGGGGTAAGAGGGCTGATTATTATATTATCTGTGAGCTGACCGGGGGGACCCCAAAACCAGGAGATGCAAAGAAAGAAGGAACACCAAATGCATGACCTGGAAATCACTGAGCTCCTCAACTAGTATAACCAGACTGAGAGCAACATCACTACCCTGTACCCCAAGTGTCAGTGTCATTACCCTGTACCCCAAGTGTCAGTGTCATTACCCTGTACCCCAAGTGTCAGTGTCATTACCCTGTACCCCAAGTGTCAGTGTCATTATCCAGTACCCCAAGTGTCAGTGTCATTATCCTGTACCCCAAGTGTCAGTGTCATTATCCTGTACCCCAAGTGTCAGTGTCATTATCCTGTACCCCAAGTGTCATTATCCTGTACCCCAAGTGTCAGCGTCATTATCCTGTACCCCAAGTGTCAGTGTCATTATCCTGTACCCCAAGTGTCAGTGTCATTATCCTGTACCCCCAGTGTCAGTGTCATTATACTGTACCCCAAGTGTCAGTGTCATTATCCTGTACCCCAAGTGTCAGCGTCATTATCCTGTACCCCAAGTGTCAGTGTCATTATCCTGTACCCCAAGTGTCAGTGTCATTATCCTGTACCCCAAGTGTCAGTGTCATTATCCTGTACCCCAAGTGTCAGTGTCACTATCCTGTACCCCAAGTGTCAGTGTCATTATCCTGTACCCCAAGTGTCAGTGTCATTATCCTGTACCCCAAGTGTCAGTGTCATTATCCTGTACCCCAAGTGTCAGTGTCATTATCCTGTACCCCCAGTGTCAGTGTCATTATACTGTACCCCAAGTGTCAGTGTCATTATCCTGTACCCCAAGTGTCAGCGTCATTATCCTGTACCCCAAGTGTCAGTGTCATTATCCTGTACCCCAAGTGTCAGTGTCATTTTTCTGTACCCCAAGTGTCAGTGTCATTATCCTGTACCCCAAGTGTCAGTGTCATTATCCTGTACCCAAAGTGTCAGTGTCATTATCCTGTACCCCGAGTGTCAGTGTCATTAACCTGTACCCCAAGTATCAGTGTCATTATCCTGTACCCCAAGTGTCACTGTCAATATCCTGTACCCCAAGTGTCAGTGTCATTCTCCTGTACCCAAAGTGTCAGTGTCATTATCCTGTACCCCAAGTGTCAGTGTCATTATCCTGTACCCCCAGTGTCATTATCCTGTACCCCAAGTGTCAGTGTCATTGTCCTGTACCCCAAGTGTCAGTGTCAATATCCTGTACCCCAAGTGTCAGTGTCATTATCCTGTACCCCAAGTGTCAGTGTCATTATCCTGTACCCCCAGTGTCATTATCCTGTACCCCAAGTGTCAGTGTCATTGTCCTGTACCCCCAGTGTCAGTGTCATTATACTGTACCCCAAGTGTCAGTGTCATTATCCTGTACCCCAAGTGTCAGCGTCATTATCCTGTACCCCAAGTGTCAGTGTCATTATCCTGTACCCCAAGTGTCAGTGTCATTTTTCTGTACCCCGAGTGTCAGTGTCACTATCCTGTACCCAAAGTGTCAGTGCCATTATCCTGTACCCCAAGTGTCAGTGTCATTATCCTGTACCCCAAGTGTCAGTGTCATTATCCTGTACCCCAAGTGTCAGTGTCATTATCCTGTACCCCAAGTGTCAGTGTCACTATCCTGTACCCCAAGTGTCAGTGTCATTATCCTGTACCCCAAGTGTCAGTGTCATTATCCTGTACCCCAAGTGTCAGTGTCATTATCCTGTACCCCAAGTGTCAGTGTCATTATCCTGTACCCCCAGTGTCAGTGTCATTATACTGTACCCCAAGTGTCAGTGTCATTATCCTGTACCCCAAGTGTCAGCGTCATTATCCTGTACCCCAAGTGTCAGTGTCATTATCCTGTACCCCAAGTGTCAGTGTCATTTTTCTGTACCCCAAGTGTCAGCGTCATTATCCTGTACCCCAAGTGTCAGTGTCATTATCCTGTACCCAAAGTGTCAGTGTCATTATCCTGTACCCCGAGTGTCAGTGTCATTATCCTGTACCCCAAGTGTCACTGTCAATATCCTGTACCCCAAGTGTCAGTGTCATTCTCCTGTACCCAAAGTGTCAGTGTCATTATCCTGTACCCCAAGTGTCAGTGTCATTATCCTGTACCCCCAGTGTCATTATCCTGTACCCCAAGTGTCAGTGTCATTGTCCTGTACCCCAAGTGTCAGTGTCAATATCCTGTACCCCAAGTGTCAGTGTCATTATCCTGTACCCCAAGTGTCAGTGTCATTATCCTGTACCCCCAGTGTCATTATCCTGTACCCCAAGTGTCAGTGTCATTGTCCTGTACCCCCAGTGTCAGTGTCATTATACTGTACCCCAAGTGTCAGTGTCATTATCCTGTACCCCAAGTGTCAGCGTCATTATCAAGTGGGTCAGTGTCATCCTGTACCCAAGTGTCAGTGTCATTATCCTGTACCCCAAGTGTCAGTGTCATTTTTCTGTACCCCAAGTGTCAGTGTCATTATCCTGTACCCCAAGTGTCAGTGTCATTATCCTGTACCCCAAGTGTCAGTGTCAATATCCTGTACCCCAAGTGTCAGTGTCATTATCCTGTACCCCAAGTGTCAGTGTCATTATCCTGTACCCCAAGTGTCAGCGTCATTATCCTGTACCCCAAGTGTTAGTGTCATTATCCGTACCCCAAGTGTCAGTGTCAATATCCTGTACCCCAAGTGTTAGTGTCATTATCCCGTACCCCAAGTATCAGTGTCAATATCCTGTACCCCAAGTGTCAGTGTCAATATCCTGTACCCCAAGTGTCAGTGTCATTATCCTGTACCCCAAGTGTCAGTGTCATTATCCTGCACCCCAAGTGTCAGTGTCATTATCCTGTACCCCAAGTGTCAGTGTCATTATCCTGTACCCCAAGTGTCAGTGTCATTATCCTGCACCCCAATGTCAGTGTCAATATCCCGTACCCCAAGTGTCAAGTGTCAATATCCTGTACCCCAAGGTGTTAGTGTCATTATCCCGTACCCCAAGTAATCAGTGGTCAATATCCTGTACCACCAAGTGTCAGGGTCCAATATCCTTCGTACCCCAAGTGTCAGTGTCATTATCCGGTAACCCCAAGTGTCAGTGTCATTATCACTGCACCCCAAGTGTCAGTGTCATTGTCCTGTACCCAAGTGTCAAGTGTCAATATCCTGTTACCCCAAGTGTCAGTGTCATTATCCTGTACCCCAAGTGTCAGTGTCATTATCCTGTACCCCCAGTGTCATTATCCTGTAACCCAAGTGTCAGTGTCATTGTCCCTGTACCCCCAGTGTCAGTGTCATTATACTGGTACCCCAAGTGTCAGTGTCATTATCCTGTACCCCAAGTGCAGCGTCGTATCCTGTACCCCAATGTCAGTGTCATTATCCTGTACCCAAGTGTCATTGTCATTTTCTGTACCCAAGTGTCAGTGTCATTATCCTGTACCCCAAGTGTCAGTGTCCTTATCCTGTACCCAAAGTGTCAGTGTCATTATCCTGTACCCCGAGTGTCAGTGTCATTACCTGTACCCCAAGTATCAGTGTCATTATCCTGTACCCCAAGTGTCAGTGTCAATATCCTGTACCCCAAGTGTCAGTGTCATTATCCTGTACCCCAAGTGTCAGCGTCATTATCCTGTACCCCAAGTGTTAGTGTCATTATCCTGTACCCCAAGTGTCAGTGTCATATCCTGTACCCCAAGTGTTAGTGTCATTATCCCGTACCCCAAGTATCAGTGTCAATATCCTGTACCCCAAGTATCAGTGTCAATATCCTGTACCCCAAGTGTCAGTGTCATTCTCCTGTACCCAAAGTGTCAGTGTCATTATCCTGTACCCCAAGTGTCAGTGTCATTATCCTGTACCCCCAGTGTCATTATCCTGTACCCCAAGTGTCAGTGTCATTGTCCTGTACCCCAAGTGGTGTCATATCCTGTACCCAAGTGTCAGTGTCATTATCCTGTACCCCAAGTGTCAGTGTCATTATCCTGTACCCCAAGTGTCAGTGTCATTATCCTGTACCCCAAGTGTCAGTGTCATTATCCTGTACCCCAAGTGTCAGTGTCATTATCCTGTACCCCAAGTGTCGTCATTATCCTGTACCCCAAGTGTTGTCATTATCCTGTACCCCAAGTGTCAGTGTCATATCCTGTACCCCAAGTGTCAGTGTCATTATCCTACCCCAAGTGTCAGTGTCAATTATCCTGTACCCCAAGTGTCAGTGTCATATCCTGCACCCCAAGTGTCAGTGTCATTATCCTGTACCCCAAGTGTCAGTGTCATTATCCTGTACCCCCAATTGTCAGTGTCATTATCCTGTACCCCAAGTGTCAGTGTCATTATCCTGTACCCCAAGTGTCAGTGTCATTATCCTGCACCCCAAGTGTCAGTGTCATTATCCTGTACCCCAAGTGTCAGTGTCACTATCCTGTACCCAAAGTGTCAGTGCCATTATCCTGTACCCCAAGTGTCAGTGTCATTATCCTGTACCCCAAGTGTCAGTGTCATTCTCCTGTACCCAAAGTGTCAGTGTCATTATCCTGTACCCCAAGTGTCAGTGTCATTATCCTGTACCCCAAGTGTCAGTGTCATTGTCCTGTACCCCAAGTGTCAGTGTCAATATCCTGTACCCAAAGTGTCAGTGTCATTATCCTGCACCCCAAGTGTCAGTGTCATTATCCTGTACCCCGAGTGTCAGTGTCACTATCCTGTACCCAAAGTGTCAGTGCCATTATCCTGTACCCCAAGTGTCAGTGTCATTATCCTGTACCCCAAGTGTCAGTGTCATTATTTTGTACCCCAAGTGTCAGTATCATTATCTTGTACCCCAAGTGTCAGTGTCATTACCCTGTACCCCAAGTGTCAGTGTCATTACCCTGTACCCCATGTGTCACTGTCATTATCCTGTACCCCGAGTGTCAGTGTCATTACCCTGTACCCCAAGTTTCAGTGTCATTATCCTGTTCCCCAAGTGTCAGTGTCATTATCCTGTACCCCAAGTATCAGTGTCATTATCCTGTACCCCAAGTGTCAGTGTCATTATCCTGTACCCCAAGTGTCAGTGTCATTACCCTGTACCCCAAGTGTCAGTGTCATTATCCTGCACCCCAAGTGTCAGTGTCATTATCCTGTACCCCAAGTGTTAGTGTCATTATCCTGTACCCCAAGTGTCAGTGTCAATATCCTGTACCCCAATTGTTAGTGTCATTATCCCGTACCCCAAGTATCAGTGTCAATATCCTGTACCCCAAGTGTCAGTGTCAATATCCTGTACCCCAAGTGTCAGTGTCATTATCCTGTACCCCAAGTGTCAGTGTCATTATCCTGTACCCCAAGTGTCAGTGTCATTATCCTGTACCCCAAGTGTCAGTGTCATTATCCTGTACCCCAAGTGTCAGTGTCACTATCCTGTACCCAAAGTGTCAGTGCCATTATCCTGTACCCCAAGTGTCACTGTCATTATCCTGTACCCCAAGTGTCAGTGTCATTATTCTGTACCCCAAAGTGTCCGTATCATTATCTTGGACACCAGAGTGTCCGTGTCATTACCCTGTCCCCAAGTGTCAGTGTCATTACCCTGTACCCCAAGTGTCACTGTCATTATCCTGTACCCCGCAGTGTCAGTGTCATTACCCTGTACCCTAAGTTTCAGTGTCATTATCCTGTTTCCCAAGTGTCAGTGTCAATATCCCGTACCCCAAGTGTCAGTGTCAATATCCCGTACCCCAAGTGTCAGTGTAATTATCCTGTACCCAAGTGTCAGTTTCATTATCCTGTACCCCAAGTGTCCAGTGCCATTATCCTGTACCCCAAGGTTCAGTGTAATTATCCTGTACCCCCAAGTGTCAGTTTCATTATCCTGTACCCCAAGTGTCAGTGCCATTATCCTGTACCCCAAGTGTCAGTGTCATTATCCTGTACCCCAAGTGTCAGTATCATTATCTTGTACCCGAAGTGTCAGTTTCATTATCCTGTACCCCAAGTGTCAGTGTCATTATCCTGTACCCCAAGTGTCAGTGTAATTATCCTGTACCCCAAGTGTCAGTTTCATTATCCTGTACCCCAAGTGTCAGTGCCATTATCCTGTACCCCAAGTGTCAGTGTCATTATCCTGTACCCCAAGTGTCAGTGTCATTAACCTGTACCCCAAGTATCAGTGTCATTATCCTGTACCCCAAGTGTCACTGTCAATATCCTGTACCCCAAGTGTCAGTGTCATTCTCCTGTACCCAAAGTGTCAGTGTCATTATCCTGTACCCCAAGTGTCAGTGTCATTATCCTGTACCCCCAGTGTCATTATCCTGTACCCCAAGTGTCAGTGTCATTGTCCTGTACCCCAAGTTTCAGTGTCAATATCCTGTACCCCAAGTGTCAGTGTCATTATTCTGTACCCCAAGTGTCAGTGTCATTATCCTGTACCCCAAGTGTCAGTGTCAATATCCTGTACCCCAAGTGTCAGTGTCATTATCCTGTACCCCAAGTGTCAGTGTCATTATCCTGTACCCCAAGTGTCAGCGTCATTATCCTGTACCCCAAGTGTTAGTGTCATTATCCTGTACCCCAAGTGTCAGTGTCAATATCCTGTACCCCAAGTGTCAGTGTCATTATCCCGTACCCCAAGTATCAGTGTCAATATCCTGTACCCCAAGTGTCAGTGTCAATATCCTGTACCCCAAGTGTCAGTGTCATTATCCTGTACCCCAAGTGTCAGTGTCATTATCCTGCACCCCAAGTGTCAGTGTCATTATCCTGTACCCCAAGTGTCAGTGTCATTATCCTGTACCCCAAGTGTCACTGTCATTATCCTGCACCCCAAGTGTCAGTGTCATTATCCTGTACCCCAAGTGTCAGTGTCACTATCCTGTACCCAAAGTGTCAGTGCCATTATCCTGTACCCCAAGTGTCAGTGTCATTATCCTGTACCCCAAGTGTCAGTGTCATTATTCTGTACCCCAAGTGTCAGTATCATTATCTTGTACCCCAAGTTTCAGTGTCATTACCCTGTACCCCAAGTGTCAGTGTCATTACCCTGTACCCCAAGTGTCACTGTCATTATCCTGTACCCCGAGTGTCAGTGTCATTACCCTGTACCCCAAGTTTCAGTGTCATTATCCTGTTCCCCAAGTGTCAGTGTCATTATCCTGTACCCCGAGTGTCGGTGTCATTATCCTGTACCCCAATTGTCAGTGTCATTATCCTGTACCCCAAGTGTCAGTGTCAATATCCTGTACCCTAAGTGTTAGTGTCATTATCCCGTACCCCAAGTGTCAGTGTCAATATCCCGTACCCCAAGTGTCAGTGTCAATATCCCATACCCCAAGTGTCAGTGTCAATATCCCGTACCCCAAGTGTTAGTGTCAATATCCTGTACCCAAAGTGTCAGTGCCTTTATCCTGTACCCCAAGTGTCAGTGTCATTATCCTGTACCCCAAGTGTCAGTATCATTATCTTGTACCCCAAGTGTCAGTATCATTATCTTGTACCCCAAGTGTCAGTGTCATTACCCTGTACCCCAAGTTTCAGTGTCAATATCCTGTACCCCAAGTGTCAGTGTCATTATCCTGTACCCCAGTGCCAGTATCATTATCTTGTACCCCAAGTGTCAGTGTCATTACCCTGTACCCCAAGTGTCAGTGTCATTATCCTGTACCCCAAGTGTCAGTGTTATTATCCTGTACCCCGAGTGTCAGTGTTATTATCCTGTACCCTGAGTGTCAGTGTCATTATCCTGTACCCCAAGTGTCAGGGTCATTATCCTGTACCCCGAGTGTTAGTGTCATTATCCTGTTCTCCAAGTGTCAGTGTCATTATCCTGTACCCCAAGTGTCAGTGTTATTATCCTGTACCCCGAGTGTCAGTGTTATTATCCTGTACCCTGAGTGTCAGTGTCATTATCCTGTACCCCAAGTGTCAGGGTCATTATCCTGTACCCCAAGTGTCAGGGTCATTATCCTGTACCCCAAGTGTCAGCCTAATTGTCCTGTACCCCAAGTGTCAGTGTATTTATCATATACCCCAAGTGTCAGCGTCATTATCCTGTACCCCAATTGTCCGTGTTATTATCCTGTACCCCGAGTGTCAGTGTCATTATCCTGTACCCCAAGTGTCAGGGTCATTATCCTGTACCCCAATTGTCCGTGTCATTATCCTGTACCCCAAGTGTCAGTGTCATTATCTTGTACCCCAAGTGTCAGTGTCATTATCCTGTACCCCAAGTCTCAGTGTCATTATCCTGTACCCCAAGTGTCACTGTCATTATCCTGTTCCCCAAGTGTCAGTGTCATTATCCTGTACCCCAAGTGTCAGGGTCATTATCCTGTACCCCACGTGTCAGCCTAATTATCCTGTACCCCAAGTGTCAGTGTCATTATCCTGTTCCCCAAGTGTCAGTTTCATTATCCTGTACCCCAAGTGTCAGTGCCATTATCCTGTACCCCAAGTGTCAGTATCATTATCTTGTACCCCAAGTGTCAGTGTCATTACCCTCTACCCCGAGTGTCAGTGTCATTATCCTGTACCCCAAGTGTCAGTGTAATTATCCTGTACCCCAAGTGTCAGTGTCATTATCCTGTACCCCAAGTGTCAGTTTCATTATACTGTACCCCAAGTGTCAGTGCCATTATCCTGTACCCCAAGTGTCAGTGTCATTATCCTGTACCCCAAGTGTCAGTATCATTATCTTGTACCCCAAGTGTCAGTGTCATTACCCTGTACCCCGAGTGTCAGTGTCATTATCCTGTACCCCAAGTGTCAGTGTAATTATCCTGTACCCCAAGTGTCAGTTTCATTATCCTGTACCCCAAGTGTCAGTGCCATTATCCTGTACCCCAAGTGGCACTGTCTTTATCCCGTACCCAAGTGTCAGTGTCATTATCCTGTTCCCCAAGTGTCAGTGTCATTATCCTGTACCCCAAGTGTCAGTGTTATTATCCTGTACCCCGAGTGTCAGTGTTATTATCCTGTACCCTGAGTGTCAGTGTCATTATCCTGTACCCCAAGTGTCAGGGTCATTATCCTGTACCCCAAGTGTCAGGGTCATTATCCTGTACCCCAAGTGTCAGCCTAATTGTCCTGTACCCCAAGTGTCAGTGTCATTATCCTGTACCCCAATTGTCCGTGTCATTATCCTGTACCCCGAGTGTCAGTGTCATTATCCTGTACCCCAAGTGTCAGGGTCATTATCCTGTACCCCAATTGTCCGTGTCATTATCCTGTACCCCGAATGTCAGCGTCATTATGCTGTACCCCAAGTGTCAGGGTCATTATCCTGTACCCCAAGTGTCAGTGTCATTATCCTGTACACCAAGTGTCAGTGTCATTATCCTGTTCCCCGAGTGTCAGTGTCATTATCCTGTACCCCAAGTGTCACTGTCATCATCCTGTACCCCGAGTGTCAGTGTCATTATCCTGTACCCCAAGTGTCAGTGTAATTATCCTGTACCCCAAGTGTCAGTGTAATTATTCTGTACCCCAAGTGTCAGGGTCATTATCCTGTACCCCAAGTGTCCGTGTCATTATCCTGTACCCCAAGTGTCAGTGTCATTATCCTGTACCCCAAGTGTCAATGTCATTATCCTGTACCCCAAGTGTCAGCGTCATTATCCTGTACCCCAAGTGTCCGTGTCATTATCCTGTACCCCAAGTGTCAGTGTCATTATCCTGTACCCCAAGTGTCAATGTCATTATCCTGTACCCCAAGTGTCAGGGTCATCATCCTGTACCCCAAGTGACAGCGTCATTATCCTGTACCCCAAGTGTTAGTGTCATTACTGTAGTGAAAAATGGGAGTTGTAGTACATCCAACAACAAGGAAACACAGCCTGATCTGTACATAGATAGCTTTATATGGCTAATGGCAATGCTGGAAGTCATGGCCCTCTTTATACGCTATCTTCCTAAATGATAGTGTCTGCCCCTTCTCCCTTGCCATCTCCCAGCTTAACCTGACTAGTAAACTCTGGATCTAGGAGTGGAGCCAGCCCACACCCTAAGCGCCTAAGAGGGCTGGGCCCAGATGAGTTAACCCTGGCTGGGCCTACATCATGCATAGCTATGCTGGGTACAATATAGTAAATCACAGAATAACATTACATAGTGAACAATCCATTTGCAGATACCCATTGTACTGTAGCACCAGCAGCCATATGGTACAGATTATGATGGTAGGCAGACAGTAAGCAGCAGCAGATGTGCAGCGACCAGGAGTACAGTGGCAATGTGTGAGTGTGGTGGCTTCATGGGTGTAGCTGTTGGTACTCACGTTTCTGCAGCTCCCTGGGCTGGTGTGCAGTGATAGGAAGAAAGGCACGGGATTTCTTCAGGGCACACTCTGACGTTGAGGGATCTCCTGCCATTGGCTGTACAGGGTTTTCGATACAGGGAAGGCAGGGTCCCTGATGTTGTGACGCCAGCACCCTTGGGTGCAAAGGAGGTGACAGAAATAATAAGAAGTCCCTTAAGATAAATAACTGGAATATTTCCTCAGAATCACTTGCTTTGAGGTGACAGTTCCAGGTTCAGTTATCATGGAGGTATCACAAACACTTATGTAATTCCAGGTAACAGGCTCAGGGGAGGTCCTAACAGGTTTAGGTGAGGCATTAACAGGCTTCCATGTGCTAGTATGAGAGCCTTTATCTGTGCTCACTGGGCTACTTTCTAACAGCCAGGTACTGGATATAATATACAGTACAGACCAAAAGTTTGGACACGCCTTCTCATTCAAAGAGTTTTCTTTATTTTCATGACTATGAAAATTGTAGATTCACACTGAAGGCATCAAAACTATGAATTAACACACGTGGAATTATATACATAACAAAAAAGTGTGAAACAACTGAAAATATGTCATATTCTAGGTTCTTCAAAGTAGCCACCTTTTGCTTTGATTACTGCTTTGCACACTCTTGGCATTCTCTGGATGAGCTTCAAGAGGTAGTCACCAAAAATGGTTTTCACTTCACAGGTGTGCCCTGTCAGGTCTAATAAGTGGGATTTATTGCCTTATAAATGGGGTTGGGACCATCAGTTGCTTTGTGGAGAAGTCAGGTGGACGCACAGCTGATAGTCCTACTGAATAGACTGTTAGAATTTGTATTATGGCAAGAAAAAAACAGCTATTTACTTAGCTGCTTTTTTCTTGCCATAATACAAATTCTAACAGTCTAAAAACGAATTCTAAAAACGAGTGGCCATCCTTACTTTAAGAAATGAAGGTCAGTCAGCCCGAAAAATTGTGAAAACTTTGAAAGCGTCTCCAAGTGCAGTCACAAAAACCATCAGGCGCTACAAAGAAATTGGCTCACATGCGGACCGCCCCAGGAAAGGAAGACCAAGAGTCACCTCTGCTGCGGAGGATAAGTTCATCCGAGTCACCAGCCTCAGAAATCGCAGGTTAACAGCAGCTCAGATTAGAGACCAGGTCAATGCCACACAGAGTTCTAGCAGCAGACACATCTCTAGAACAACTGTTAAGAGGAGACTGTGTGAATCAGGCCTTCATGGTAGAATATCTGCTAGGAAACCACTGTTAAGGACAGGCAACAAGCAGAAGAGACTTGTTTGGGCTAAAGAACACAAGGAATGGACATTAGACCAGTGGAAATCAGTGTTTTGGTCTGATGAGTCCAAATTTGAGATCTTTGGTTCCAACCACTGTGTCTTTGTGCGATGCAGAAAAGGTGAACGGATGGACTCTACGTACATGCCTGGTTCCCACCGTGAAGCATGGAGGAGGAGGTGTGATGGTGTGGGGGTGCTTTGCTGGTGACACTGTTAGGGATTTATTCAAAATTGAAAGCATACTGAGCCAGCATGGCTACCACAGCATCTTGCAGCGGCATGCTATTCCATCCGGTTTGCGTTTAGTTGGACCATCATTTATTTTTCAACAGAACAATGACCCCAAACACCTCCAGGCTGTGTAAGGGCTATTTGACCATGAAGGAGAGTGATGGGGTGCTGCGCCAGATGACCTGGCCTCCACAGCCTCAGGGTGAGCTGGACCGCAGCGTGAAGGCAAAAGGGCCAACAAGTGCTAAGCATCTCTGAGAACTCCTTCAAGACTGTTGAAAGATCATTTCAGGTGACTACCTCTTGAAGCTCATCAAGAGAATGCCAAGAGTGTGCAAAGCAGTAATCAAAGCAAAAGGTGGCTACTTTGAAGAACCTAGAATATGACCTATTTTCAGTTGTTTCACACTTTTTTGGTATGTATATAATTCCACATTAATTCATAGTTTTGATGCCTTCAGTGTGAATCTACAATTTTCATAGTCCTGAAAATAAAGAAAACTATTTGAATGAGAAGGTGTGTCCAAACTTTTGGTCTGTACTGTATTTCTTACTTTGTTTTTTGCAACCTACAGGGCGGTTCACCTTAGCAGCAGGCATCCATCTTCTGCTCCATTTTGTACTGTTTGCTAATAGAAACAGATCCACATGGTCCATAAAGGAATGTGGTAACACACAACTTTGCACCTGGCCACTGCCAAGGGAGCTAAAGTGGTACCTACATGATGGACTTCCCTCTGATTCTCACTACACACTTCCTCCATTCCTGTTTCTAGCCTGACCCTTTTATAGGGGAACATACCAGCACCATCTAGTGGTGACTAATGTGAAGTGGTGGTTACCAGCCTGTTAGTAGAACTTTACATATTGCATTGGAGACTTTACATTACTTTACATTACAGTTAGCACATTTCCATGAAACACAATTGCAATGTCTAGCAGTGTGTTTCAGAATACTGCAGATGGACTCATTGACCACAGCCAGAGGAGAGTGAAAATCCTCACAGATTCATGCCCGTTCATTTTGTATGAGAATGATGCTTTGTCTATTTTGGTGTCACAACTAGACATGAGCGAAGTTTTCAGAAACTCGATTTGGACGCTTCACAGAATTTTCTAAAATAATGTTATTTGATCTGAATTTATTTGTGACAAAGCACGAGTGGTGAGGGTGGCAACCGCATGAGGAGTCAACACAGTGGCCCAGTCATAGAGTAGGGAGGGTGGCAACCACATTAGAAGTCAACATAGTAGCACAGTCACAGAGTGATGAGGGTGGAAACTGCATGAGGAGTCAACATAGTGGAACAGTCACAGAGTTGGGAGGGTGGCAACCGCATGAGGAGTCAACATAGTGGCCCAGTCACAGAGTGTTTAGGTGTGGAGGCAAATGCAACCGCAGTAACAGCACACGATGGTGGGTTCAATCAGGAGAAGACGGCAGCAAAGGCAGCAGGTATGTGGCATTAGGCAGGTGGCAACATCAGAATAGTGGCTGAAGCAGGTGGCCAGAAGAAATGTGTCATTTTTCACAAAGTTTTGGTGTGGCACACAGAATGATCAAATCTGATGCATCAGGCACTGCCTTGTGGAAATCCTGGCTGATTCATGCCTGATTCATCTTCACAAAGGTCAGTCTCGCAACATTTTGCATGAAAAGGAGAGTTCTCGTTGGGGTAACTATGTCCCCAGCTGAACTAAACACAAGCTCTGATGCCACACTACTGGCCGTGCAGGAAAGCTTGTCGGCCAGTTGCGGATACAAATCCTGTTTGGCTGCCCAGTAGTCCAGGGGATCTTGGATGTGGGGTGGCAGGGTGCAGTCCAAGTATGCCATTACCTGCTGCTCCTACCCCCCCCATTCCCCTCCAGCAGTCATGGCAGTGGAGTGTGAGAACAGAGTGCTCCCCTGCTCAGACCTTCATGAGGATGGGCGATGGAGCACATAGGCAGTGGCCAACTGACTACATAGGATGTATGGATAGTAGTTAAGTTTATCCTCTCTCTCAGTGGATGAAAAATAGGGCCCCATTTTGGAGCAGTAGCGTGGATCTAACTTGGTGGAGAGCCAGTAGTCATCCCACTGCCAAGTGGTGATAATACGGCTGTCACTACACAAGCATTCATCTGGCCATTTGCGCAAGGGACTCAGAGGGACTCCCTACCTCCATCTCCACTGCATACTGCCATGGTGTCTTGGGGTTATCTGCCTGGCCCTCTTTATTACCCTCTAACGCCTCCTGCTTCTCTACTGTCACTTGTGCAGAAGAACCACCCATTTCTGTATACATTTCTCGTGCGTGAATGTCCTTCTCCTCCTTCTCCAGTTCTGCCCCATAGGACTCAGGTGGTCTTGAGATTAGGCCTGAAATGATTACTCAATTGAATCGAGTAATTAGACACAAAAAAAATCATTGATGCAACTTTTTGTGACCACGGAGCGGGAGGGAACCCGATTCCTTGACGTGGCGGATGCCGCCCCTATGCGAAACGAATGCCCGGATATTGAGGACGGATCTACTGCCAGATTAGTCAGTAAAACACGAATATGAGATATGAATTGGGGACAGGTAAGGTGAGTATTATTGAATGGTAGCAAAGGACTGCAGGGCGGTTTGTTCGGCAGAGAGGACAGAAGTTGTTGTAGCACGCGCATGGGACACCACTGATGAGAAGTCGGGAAGAAAAACACCTGGGTCGGGGGGCCAACCTGAGAGGTCTTGGAGGTGAGAAGCGAGAGTATGAAACTATTTCTGGAAGCTGAGAGCTGACCGAGGGTGATGTATCTGCTATTGTTAGCTGGGGAAGTAAACTCGGCCGGTCTCAAAAACCCGTAAAAGGCCAGGTACATGGCAGCTTTTATTATCAAACTATGCAGGGCTCCGAATGTTTTTTTGTCTAATAAGTCGGAAAGGTCGCGGAAAAGCTGGCCGGTGACGGGTAGCCGGCGAGTGCGTGACTCGCGGTCGCTTTTCTCGAGACCCCTCAGAGTGGCTTTAATGGCATGGACAGAAAACAATGAACCTGGCTGAGTGAAACTCATGGCTCTAAAATGTTGCACCCCTGCGAGGTAGGACTTGACCGTGGCGTGGGATAGTTTCAGATTGGTGTGACAGTAACCTATAAACGCCAGGATGTATGGAACGAACTCGGTGTCACCTTGCGGATAAGAGTCCTGAAATCTGAGGAAGGCTCTCCAACCTGTCTGGTAGGCTCTGGCTGTATTGGGTGAGAGGGACTTGAGTAGCAGTGACCGAGCAGTGGCGAGATGAGTGTCTATGGCAGGATTAGAGCAGCGTATGGAGGGACTGGGCTCCCGACGGTGTGTGCTTCTGGACAGATCTGTGAAAAGAGGGTAGAATTAAAACGAGATAACGCGTCAGCTGCTGCGTTGTGGTTACCGGCTATATGTAAAGCTATGTAACAAAACTGGTGTTGTAATGACAGAAGGACCAGGCGCCTAAGAAACAACATGACATATGGAGACTTAGAAGAACCACTATTGAGAATCTCGATGACGGCTGTATTATCGGACACGAAGGACACAGTCTGACCTGACCAACTTTGGCCCCAGGTATAGGATGCTGCCACTAAGGGGTAGAGTTCAAAAACTGCTGAGGTACGGAAAAACCCAGGAATGAAACTAACTTCGATTGGCCATCTGTCTGCTAACCAATGATTGCCAAAAATAGCTGCGAAACCTGTATTGGCAGCAGCGTCAGAAAAAATTACGGGGGAGTTGCTGGATATTGTGGGAGCAAAGAGCGAGATGCCATTCGATTGCGTGAGAAATTGATCCCACATGTTCAAGTCAGCCATGACCATGTCGTCCAGACCTATGCTGCTATCCTGGGAAGGGGCTGTGGGAAGGAGAGAAAGTAAACGAGATACAAATGCCCTACCTTGTGGAATTATGCGCATCGCAAAGTTCAGCATACCTAACAGGGACTGTAGCTGAACTTTTTTAATCACTCTAGTGGATGTGAAATTATGAACGGCTTTCCTAATTCTCTGTAATTTGTCCCTTGGCAACCTGGCAACCATGTTCTGGGTGTCCAAGACTATACCAAGGAACGTGATGACTGCGGAGGGACCTTCCACTTTCTTGGGAGAGACCGGAACCCCCAATTGTCTGAAACACTCCAGAACCAAATGAAGGTCTTTGGGGGGAGTGTCGGGACGCTCAATAATTAAAAAATCATCCAGGTAGTGAATAACATTGCTACAGTGGAATTCATGGACTAAAATCCAGTGGAGAGCCTTGGCTAATTGGTCGAACAACCACGGGCTACTCTTAGACCCGAATGTGAGATTGGAAGCAAAATAATAAAGGCCCCTCCATTTGATGCCATACCACTGCCAGAGGGACTGTTTGACCGGTAGTGATTTGAAGGCGTCTGCAATATCGGCTTTAGAAAGGATGGTGCTGGGACCTAACTGTAAGATAGGAGCGATGGCCTGATCTATGGTGGCATATCTCATGCTAACCTCTTCTGATGGAATGAGAGAGTTGATGCTAAGTATAGGGGTACCATGCGGGGCGGACAGGTCGATAATCAACCTCTCTTTGTTACTAAATTTGCCAAACATGACTCCTATCGGGCTGATTCTCCACCTGTCGAAGGGTGATGATGCAATTAATCTATCGGAGACATCGGGGTGATGGTCGGCGGACTGTAAGTTCCTGAACTCGTGTGTGGAGTCTGGAAGGGCCACCATCCCAGTGTGGAAACCGAACGTGAATCCTGTACTGAGGAACTCCACAAAGCCTGGGTCAGGGTACCTGCATAGGAACTGCTGCAATCGAACTATATTAACAACACACATGTAATTATTGTCTGCTTTTAATGAACAGACTACTTTAGGGTGGGCTCTGAAGCAGTTAGTACATATGTGTAGCAGGCGGCACTGACTGAAATTACAGGATGCATAATTAAAATTATTACAAATCTGAGACCTGCCGAGTAGTTTGATTGGTCTACCCAGCTTGTCAACTAAACCGGAGCTTCTGTGTGTATCGGACGGGCCGGGAACAAGACCTGTGGAACTAGACCCTTCGCTCTGAGCAGCCTTATGACACCACGCCGTGGAATGGTCAATTGATTGACATAGGGAGCATGATGGTGCCTTAAGCCCGGCGAAATGCCTACAAAAAATCTCCGGATCAATGTTGGCCCAGTTAGTAAGAAACTGGAACTGACATAAGGTGGCATCTCCCTGGGCAGAGAAAGAACAATTGTAGTCGTAGAAGGAACTACCACCATACTTGTACCCCAACTCCGTTATCCTAAACAAGTACAGATCAAGTTCTTCCCTTCTCTCGGGACGAACTGAACAGATTACGTCTCTGTACAAACTACAGTGGCGGAAATAATTATTTGACCCCTCACTGATTTTGTAAGTTTGTCCAATGACAAAGAAATGAAAAGTCTCAGAACAGTATCATTTCAATGGTAGGTTTATTGTAACAGTGGCAGATAGCACATCAAAAGGAAAATCGAATAAATAACTTTAAATAAAAGATAGCAACTGATTTGCATTTCATTGAGTGAAATAAGTATTTGAACCCCTACCAACCATTAAGAGTTCTGGCTCCCACAGAGTGGTTAGACACTTCTACTCAATTAGTCACCCTCATTAAGGACACCTGTCTTAACTAGTCACCTGTATAAAAGACACCTGTCCACAGAATCAATCAATCAAGCAGACTCCAAACTCTCCAACATGGGAAAGACCAAAGAGCTGTCCAAGGATGTCAGAGACAAAATTGTAGACCTGCACAAGGCTGGAATGGGCTACAAAACCATTAGCAAGAAGCTGGGAGAGAAGGTGACAACTGTTGGTGCGATTGTTCGAAAATGGAAGGAGCACAAAATGACCATCAATCGACCTCGCTCTGGGGCTCCACGCAAGATCTCACCTCGTGGGGTGTCAATGGTTCTGAGAAAGGTGAAAAAGCATCCTAGAACTACACGGGAGGAGTTAGTTAATGACCTCAAATTAGCAGGGACCACAGTCACCAAGAAAACCATTGGAAACACATTACACCGCAATGGATTAAAATCCTGCAGGGCTCGCAAGGTCCCCCTGCTCAGGAAGGCACATGTGCAGGCCCGTCTGAAGTTTGCCAATGAACACCTGAATGATTCAGAGAGTGACTGGGAGAAGGTGCTGTGGTCTGATGAGACCAAAATAGAGCTCTTTGGCATTAACTCAACTCGCTGTGTTTGGAGGAAGAAAAATGCTGCCTATGACCCCCAAAACACCGTCCCCACCGTCAAGCATGGGGGTGGAAACATTTTGCTTTGGGGGTGTTTTTCTGCTAAGGGCACAGGACAACTTATTCGCATAAACGGGAAAATGGACGGAGCCATGTATCGTGAAATCCTGAGCGACAACCTCCTTCCCTCTGCCAGGAAACTGAAAATGGGTCGTGGATGGGTGTTCCAGCACGACAATGACCCAAAACATACAGCAAAGGCAACAAAGGAGTGGCTCAAGAAGAAGCACATTAAGGTCATGGAGTGGCCTAGTCAGTCTCCGGACCTTAATCCAATCGAAAACCTATGGAGGGAGCTCAAGCTCAGAGTTGCACAGAGACAGCCTCGAAACCTTAGGGATTTAGAGATGATCTGCAAAGAGGAGTGGACCAACATTCCTCCTAAAATGTGCGCAAACTTGGTCATCAATTACAAGAAACGTTTGACCTCTGTGCTTGCAAACAAGGGTTTTTCCACCAAGTATTAAGTCTTTTTTTGTTAGAGGGTTCAAATACTTATTTCACTCAATGAAATGCAAATCAGTTGCTATCTTTTATTTAAAGTTATTTATTCGATTTTCCTTTTGATGTGCTATCTGCCACTGTTACAATAAACCTACCATTGAAATGATACTGTTCTGAGACTTTTCATTTCTTTGTCATTGGACAAACTTACAAAATCAGTGAGGGGTCAAATAATTATTTCCTCCACTGTAAATGCGAGCACAAATTCAGGTACCGTGAGCTTGCTGTTCAGTCTGTGGTCACGGCCTTTCAGGATCACTGACACCTCCCCACAAGCAATTACCCTACTATCAGACAAATCCCGGGTAGCGACCAGTAAGGACGCTAAATTGACATCTCTACCTTCCAGGATGTCCTTCTTTAAATTGGCAGGAACAAAATGTGCCGGCATAATACTGGGCGCTGTCACAGGGACACCTGCCCCTGTCGCCGTAGACGTGGAGGGAACAGCGACATCGATGGTATGCGGGGTAGTGGAAAAACAACGAGACTCAACCGCTTGCAACCTGGTTTGCACATCCGTGACAGACGAAGTCAAGTTTTTTAACAACAGATGGATCTGTGTCAGCGAGTACTGAACAGTGACCGCGGAGACTTCTTCCTGCTGCTGAGGGCCTGAGTTAACGACCAATAACCGGTATAACTCAGCCTTCCTAGCAGAAGAGGGATATGAAATACCCCATCTGGACAACTCCGACATCAGCCTAAGGACGGTCCAAGTGCGAAGAGACGACACACTGCCCCCTTCTGACATCCTGGCAGGGTTCTCGTCGACCGAAGCCTCCACTATGTCTGATGCACGTGACATACCCTGTGGATACAGTATGCATAAATCAACTCCTGACTGTCAACCGATACCGGAATGATGTGACGTGGCTGTGAGTAGGCCGAGACCCATGCAACTGTGAAAAAATACGAGTGAAAGAGGACGAGAGAACCTGAGCCAAGGAGAAGCGATAGCTGAACCTGGAACACCCCTGTGAATGGTGAGTCTAACCGCGGCACGACTGACCCCTATAAACGCCAGGATGTACTACCAGAATAAAGAGTGGAATAGTACCATGACAGAGCTATTGTCATACTGTACCCTGACGGTTGAACAATGAGCAGAATGTGTGTGAAGAAGAACGAGACGAATCCTGAAAAAAATATCACATGTAAGATCCTAGCGTACGTCATAGCGCCAGCGTAGAGGCGTGCGACCAACAATACACATCCACTTTTTTTTTTTTAATATTTATTATTATTTTTTATTTTTTTTAATTATTTTTTTAAAATATTTCCCCCCTTTTTTTTTTTTTTGTTTTTTTTTTTGTGGTCATAACTCCTGGTGGCCACTAGATGGAGCCAACACGGAGCTCAGGGCCATGGACTGCAGGGAACCTGCATCGTCCAACACTGTTCCATGGACTGCATTGACTCCAGCAGCCACCAGGGGGAGCCCACACAGTAGCCGGCCACCTGCAGCGCGGGCAGACAGCGGAGGAGACCGCAAGCAGAACGCTGAGGTGAGAGCGCCGCAACATGACCAGGGCCAGAACGGGCATTGGGGGGCATGAGGGGGACAACCCAATCTGCTGCCAGGGACCCTGCCTAACTAATGGCACAGCGGCCTGTGCCAGACATTCAAGGGGGGAGAGAAATTCGAATCGGGATCGCGCTGATCTCTGCACCCTACAATTCATGCCACGTGGGAGCCGGAGCTGCCTGGCAGACGCTCCGGTGCAGTGTGGCCCCCTCTTACCTAGGGAGCCGGCACTGCCGGCCGGACTTGTGAACCGAGACTGCAAAGCGTGGCAGTCACTTACCTGATCTAGCAGCTTGCTTGCGCAGAAACGAACTTTCTAGGACCAGATGCAAACTTCACACACGGAACGAGGCCAGCGTTTGACACATGTTCATTGAAGGAGGGGCAGAGGTGCCATGATATAGGCAACCGTGCCCCTCCCACAAATACAGGCCAATGAATCGGCCTTAACACTTATCTCTGTGTGCAAATATGGCACCACTATAGGGGCAGATTATAACAGATGGCCAGTCTGTCTTTTTCATTGTCTTGGTCTGAGACCCCCCGACCACAATGCAGTGAAGTCCAAAACAGGCACAAACATGTGTTACCTTTCACTGGCATGTATTTCTCTGCACCATCTTCTGTAATGGCCGCTGTGTAGTGTTGATCAAGCATGCTTGGCTGAACACCAGTTCGGCTAGAGCATCTCGATGGTCGGCACATGGCGGTATTCGGCCGATAAAAGTGCAAGTAAGTACTGCCACTCATGGTAATGCCGTAGCCATGTTAGCTACTGGAATTACAGTGATTGGCTGGCCGGAACGCGTCATAGGGTGCTATATAGCACCCGATGACACGTGTTCGGCTCAGTATTAGTCAGGGAGAGCTGTGCTGAAGAAGGGAAAGATGGTGTAGGGACAGGAATTTTTTTTTTTAAGTAGAAAAACTTGTCAGAGTCCTAAAAGTCCTTTTAAGGACTATTGTTGTGTGTAGCAGCAATATGTATTTTTAGAGCAACCTGCGCTAAATTGCTAAAACTTTACAGACCAAAAAGTCTTTTAAGGACTATTGTGTGTGGCAACAATATCGATTTTTAGCGTATCCTGCGCTAAATAGCGTGCAATAATTAGGCCGCTGCAGACAGTGACATTATCTGCGCTACATCTCCCGTGTTACGTGTGCGCATCCCAAATATCAGTGACATCCAGTGTACTTTTTCTGTACGCTGCGGACAGAGACATTACCTGGGTACATCTCCTGTGTAACGTTTCCAAATCCCAGATACCTGTGACATTCCCTGTTATTTTATATTAGCCACTGGTGACATCAGCGACATTATCTGCGGTCTATCTCCTGTGTGACGTTTCCACATCCCAAATACCTTTTTACATTTTTTGGCGCATACACTTACAAATCCTACACTACTGTACGTGTGACCTACTTTCAAGCATATATAACAATATGACGAAGGCGAGCAGTAAGGGACGGGAAAGTGGCCGTGATGCTGATGGTGCACGCAGAGGCCAAGGCCCTGGGTGCGTTGAAACTGTGCCTGCTGCCAGAGCACAAGAAAAACAATCATCCACAATACCTAGCTTCATGTCCCAGTTTGCAGGGTGGTGCAGGACAACGCTCTCAAAGTCAGGTTGATGACACTTCATGTGCTGCAATAGTGCCATGGTACCTTCGTTTGTGTTGGAATACCCACAGCTTATTTTAATCCTGTAGATCTTGCACTCGGCATGGCTTTTGTCTTCTGGCACCGTGAAGAAAAACTGCCAGAGATATTTGCATACTTCTCACAGAGCCGAGCTTGGCCTTGGTCTGGCATCTTTTGAGCCTGTGCCCAAAGTATCAGCAGCCTCACCATTTCCCTAGCTGACTATAATGGAAGTAGCTTGGGCTCTGGAAGTTTTTCGGAGGTTCTGGCCATACATTGCTTCTGCTCTGTATTGTCGCCACTTCCACCACCTTTCTCCTCTAATGTTACCTGATATTGCAACCATCTGATTCGGCTTCCAAGTCTTGTCCAACATACAAACATCATCCTCATGCCCCACACCACTTTCACCAGACTGTGATATGTCATCATGGGCTCCTTGGCCCCCTCCCGATTCATTGCTCTGTATTTGCCTGAATGCCACTTTTGTTACCACTGCCCCTAATGCTGCCCCTACCCTGGCTACTGGTGCTACTACCACCACCACCAACACAGTTGTGCATGGGGTCCCCCTCCTTCCCCTTAACCTCCTCCTCATGGTAGTCCAAACATTGACTGTTCTTGCACAAATCATAAACAGGGAGACTCTCCTGACTATCTTACATAGTGCAGTGAAGACAGAGAGGATGCCACTGAAACTGAAAGGCTTCACTGGGGTTGCAAGGAAGAGGAGCAGCAAGAAGAATGCACTGAGCCCTGGTTCCAAGGCACAATGTCAGACTCAGAGGTGACCTCCACATCACCCTGTTGTAACTGAGAGGAGGAGTGAGTCATCCAATCCACAATCTCATCCTCTTTGACCTCAATAATAATGTTGCTCCTTTCGGAAGCCATGGAAAACTGTGGCCTACTTCTACTGCTACTACTACTACTACTGACTGGATGACCGGTGCTGCCCATGCTGCTATTACAGACATTCTGCCCCCTTCCATTTTCTAGAGATTTTATTATGAGGCCTATACATTAAAAGTCACAGGTTTCCGGTAAATAAAAAGGTTTGGTACACACGGACAGTGATGGCCAGTTCGCCGTGTTCACCAACGAACACATGTGGGCTGCCATCTTAACTCACAAGTCCGGCAATGCACAGGTAAGCCCTTACCTGGGCCTGCGCCGCAGGCCGGTCTGAAACAAATGCGGTCACCGAGAGCAGGCAGTTCCGAGAACAGCCCAATGAAGGCCCCCGGCAGCTGTTCTCGGAACTGCCTGCTCCCGATGACCGGATTTGTTTCAGACCGGCTCACGGTGCAGGCACAGGTAAGGGCTTACCTGTGCATCGCCAGACTTGTGAGTTAAGATAGCAGCCCGCATGTGTTCGTTGGCGAACTGGCCATCACTGCACACAGATTATTAAATGGTACTAGCAAAATTGCAAGTGATTTTCTGAAATTTAAAGACAGAGGTGCAACTAAATATCTCCCACACTACACACTGGTATTGACAATGTACTTAAGTAATAATGCAAAATTTGCAATTCATGTAGTAGCATGGATATAATAATGAAATGTTTGTAGCAAAATGTCTTTGAACTACACGATGCAATAATGTGTTTGGTAAAATGGATATAACAATGCAATGTTGCGGTAAAGTGTCTGAACTATGCATTCAATATCACATGTATAATGATGCAATTTGTGTAGTAAAATCGAATCTTTTGCTGTAACTACCCGTTATCCTTCAGCAATATGCAACATGTTTAATAAGGCCTCATGCACATGGCTATACCATGGTCCACAAATCACAGACCCGCAAAACACGGATACTGGCCATGTGGATTCCGCATTTTGCGGAACGGAATGTCCAGCCCTTAATAGACCAGTCCTATTCTTGTCCATGATATGGGTATGATGTATGGATGCGGACAGCAACTCGCTGGAGTTCTACTTTGCATAAGCTGAAGTGTCTGTACAAGCAGCGTAAAGTGGGTAATTGATTACATCCTGACCCTCAGCAGGGAGCATGTGTTATTTTGAAGTCAGTCAGTGGCAGTTCACCAGGGGCGCATGTCACAAATTCTTGCCACTTGAAGAGGCCATCATATTTGTGAGTAGAGACAACTGCATGAATGATTCAATGAAAAGAAGAACCGGCATTACACAACCTACGCGGACCATGCACCCACAACCTACACAGTGCCGCCCGATATCTACAACAACAACTGCATGAATGATGTCATCCTCTTGATATTTATATTAGAGCAAACGTTCCCACTGATACAACAGCTTCCACATCTTGATGATTTTCAGGGAACCTTCTGTACACATCTTGCCACAGCATTTGGACAATAGACAGCTGCCCCCTCATGTCTAACCTCCCGCCATTTCTGCTACAACAAGTAGCAGAAGCCACAGCAACACCAATAGCAGCCAATTCAATTTGATGAACATAATGGAACAGTTAATCAGCAAAAAGATACACACTGCCTGAACAACTAGGTTCAGTCTCCTACCTGAACTCTGGCCTTTCCCTGGAGCATAACCTAATCTATGACCTCATGGACCTCTGGGTAGGCAGAGTGGAACAGTGGAAAGAACGTGCCCTGTATACTTTCTCTTTACTGTCATATCAGAGAGGGTTTTTCAGTGCAACAGGGGGGCGCTATGAGACTTCAACAGACAAACTTGTCCTTCGCCATTGTACAAAATATCACATTTGCTATCCTGCTATGACTGAGAGGAGAAGTGAGCCATCCAATCCACAATCTCATCTTCATTCTCCTCAATGATAATGTTGCATCTTTCTGAAGCCAAGGACGACTAGTACTAATTCTTCAAAATTTATTTATTATTATTGTGACTTTTTCCTGTCTGTTGGCGGTGTTTTTCTTTTTAATTGTAATACCTCTGTATTGTTTACTATGGATGGATCTGAAGAAGGACCCTGTCTGGCTCCGAAATACGTTATCTGACATCCTAATAAATTACTGGTTTTAGGGCTCTTTCACACTTGTGTCCTTGTCTTCCGGCATAGAGTTCCGTCGTCGGGGCTCTATGCCGGAAGAATCCTGATCAGGATTATCCCCATGCATTCTGAATGGAGAGAAATCCGTTCAGGATGCATCAGGATGTCTTCAGTTCCGGACCGGAACGTTTTTTGGCCGGAGAAAATACCGCATCATGCTGCGCTTTTTGCTCCGGTCAAAAATCCTGAAGACTTGCTGCAAGGCCAGATCCGGAATGAATGCCCATTGAAAGGCATTGATCCGGATCCGGCCTTAAGCTAAACGTTGTTTCGACGCATTGCCGGATCCGACGTTTAGCTTTTTCTGAATGGTTACCATGGCTGCCAAGACGCTAAAGTCCTGGCAGCCATGGTAAAGTGTAGCGGGGAGCGGGGGAGCAGCATACTTACCGTCCGTGCGGCTCCCGGGGCGCTCCAGAGTGACGTCAGGGCGCCCCACGCACATGGATCACGTGATCGCATGGCGCGTCATCCATGCGCATGGGGCGCTCTGACGTCACTCTGGAGCGCCCCTGGAGCCGCACGGACGGTAAGTATACTGCTCCCCCGCTCCCCGCTCCTACTATGGCAACCAGGTCTTTAATAGCGTCCTGGATGCCATAGTAACACTGAACGCATTTTGAAGACGGATCTGTCTTCAAATGCTTTCAGTACACTTGCGTTTTTCCGGATCCGGCGTGTAATTCCGGCAAGTGGAGTACACGCCGGATCCGGACAACGCAAGTGTGAAAGAGGCCTTAGTGCATCCTTGTCATACTTAACTTTCCACAATGAGCAACGTGCAGACCTTTTTTCTTCTTCTCTGTGCATCTAGCTGTGAGTATGCCTCTCTGGAAACAGACCGGAATGTGCAGCAAGCCCGCTGGAAGATACTCACATGAACATGTCTCTCTTCTCTTTCTGTAAAACACAAGTTGTTAACCTACTATGAGATATTCCACCATATTTCCCATGTTTTCACTCAGAGATTTCAAATGCTCCCTCTGTATTGTAAAACACGTTACACACTGGTATTGCTATTTGTCGCAAAAAAACTAAATTTGATTTGTCTGGGGATGCCCTGACACAGATTTCATTCTTGTATTTCACATGTTTTCACATAGAGATTTAAAACGCTACCCAGTATGTATTGAAAAACATACGTTGTACACTTGTATAGCTTTCTTCGCCCCAAATTTTTATAAAAGTCCTTAACTGTCTGGAGATATCCTGAATAGAGTTGAGCGGACACCTGGATGTTCGGGTTCGAGAACTTCGGCCGAGCTTCCTGAAAATGTTCGGGTTCGGGATCCGAACCCGATCCGAACTTCGTCCCGAACCCGAACCCCATTGAAGTCAATGGGGACCCGAACTTTTCGGCACTAAAACGGCTGTAAAACAGCCCAGGAAAGAGCTAGAGGGCTGCAAAAGGCAGCAAAATGTAGGTAAATCCCCTGCAAACAAATGTGGATAGGGAAATGAATTAAAATAAAAATTAAATAAATAAAAATTAACCAAAATCAATTGGAGAGAGGTCCCATAGCAGAGAATCAGGCTTCACGTCACCCACCACTGTAACAGTCCATTTTCATAAATTTAGGCCCAGCACCCAGGCAGAGGAGAGAGGTCCCGTAACAGAGAATCTGTCTTCATGTCAGCAGAGAATCAGTCTGCATGTCATAGCAGAGAATCAGGCTTCACGTCACCCACCACTGTAACAGTCCATTGTCATAAATTTAGGCCCAGCACCCAGGCAGAGGAGAGAGGTTCCGTAACACAGAATCTGGCTTCATGTCAGCAGAGAATCAGTCTGCATGTCATAGCAGAGAATCAGGCTTCACGTCAGCCACCACTGTAACAGTCCATTGTCATAAATTTAGGCCCTGGCACCCAGGCAGAGGAGAGAGGTCCCGTAACAGACAATCTGGCTTCATGTCAGCAGAGAATCTGTCTTCATATCATAGCAGAGAATCAGGCTTCACGTCACCCACCACTGTAACAGTCCATTGTCATATATTTAGGCCCAGCACCCAGGCAGAGGAGGGAGGTTCCATAACACAGAATCTGGCTTCATGTCACCAGAGAATCAGTCTTCATGTCACCCAACATTGGAACAGTCCATTGGCATATATTTAGGCCCCAGCACCCAGACAGAGGAGAGGTTCATTCAACTTTGGGTAGCCTTGCAATATAATGGCAAAATGAAAATAAAAATAGGATTGAATGAGGAAGTGCCCTGGAGTCCAATAATATATGGTTAAGGGGAGGTAGTTAATGTCTAATCTGCACAAGGGATGGACAGGTCCTGTGGGATCCATTCCTGGTTCATTTTTATGAACGTCAGCTTGTCCACATTGGCTGTAGACAGGCGGCTGCGTTTGTCTGTAATGACGCCCCCTGCCGTGCTGAATACACGTTCAGACAAAACGCTGGCCGCCGGGCAGGCCAGCACCTCCAAGGCATAAAAGGCTAGCTCTGGCCACGTAGACAATTTAGAGACCCAGAAGTTGAATGGGGCCTAACCATCAGTCAGTACGTGGAGGGGTGTGCACACGTACTGTTCCACCATGTTAGTGAAATGTTGCCTCCTGCTAACACGTTGCGTATCAGGTGGTGGTGCAGTTAGCTGTGGCGTGTTGACAAAACTTTTCCACATCTCTGCCATGCTAACCCTGCCCTCAGAGGAGCTGGCCGTGACACAGCTGCCTTGGCGACCTCTTGCTCCTCCTCTGCCTTGGCCTTGGGCTTCCACTTGTTCCCCTGTCACATTTGGGAATGCTCTCAGTAGCGCGTCTACCAACGTGCGCTTGTACTCGCGCATCTTCTTATCATGCTCCAGTGCAGGAAGTAAGGTGGGCACATTGTCTTTGTACCGTGGATCCAGCAGGGTGGCAACCCAGTAGTCCGCACACGTTAAAATGTGGGCAACTTTGCTGTCGTTGCGAAGGCACTGCAGCATGTAGTCGCTCATGTGTGCCAGGCTGCCCAGGGGTAAGGACAAGCTGTCCTCTGTGGGAGGCGTATCGTCATCGTCCTGCCTTTCCCCCCAGCCACGCACCAATGATGGGCCCGAGCTGCGTTGGGTGCCACCCCGCTGTGACCATGCTTCATCCTCATCCTCCTCCATCTCCTCCTCATCCTCATCCTCCTCGTCCTCCAGTAGTGGGCCCTGGCTGGCCACATTTGTACCTGGCCTCTGCTGTTGAAATAAACCTCCCTCTGAGTCACTTCGAAGAGACTGGCCTGAAAGTGCTAAAAATGACCCCTCTTCCTCTTCCTCCTCCTCCTCCTCCTGGGCCACCTCCTCTTCCATCATCACCCTAAGTGTTTTCTCAAGGAGACATAGAAGTGGTATTGTAACGCTGATAACGGCGTCATCGCCACTGGCCATGTTGGTGGAGTACTCGAAACAGCGCAAAAGGGCACACAGGTCTCGCATGGAGGCCCAGTCATTGGTGGTGAAGTGGTGCTGTTCCGTAGTGCGACTGACCCGTGCGTGCTGCAGCTGAAACTCCACTATGGCCTGCTGCTGCTCGCACAGTCTGTCCAGCATGTGCAAGGTGGAGTTCCACCTGGTGGGCACGTCGCATATGAGGCGGTGAGCGGGAAGGCCGAAGTTACGCTGTAGCGCAGACAGACGAGCAGCGGCAGGATGTGAACGCCGGAAGCGCGAACAGACGGCCCGCACTTTATGCAGCAGCTCTGACATGTCGGGGTAGTTGTGAATGAACTTCTGCGCCACCAAATTCAGCACATGCGCCAAGCAAGGGATGTGCGTCAAACCGGCTAGTCCCAGAGCTGCAACGAGATTTCGCCCATTATCGCACACCACCAGGCCGAGCTTGAGGCTCACCAGCAACCACTCGTCGGTCTGTTGTTCTATACCCCGCCACAACTCCTGTGCGGTGTGGGGCCTGTCCCCCAAACATATGAGTTTCAGAATGGCCTGCTGACGTTTACCCCGGGCTGTGCTGAAGTTGGTGGTGAAGGTGTGTGGCTGACTGGATGAGCAAGTGGAAGAAGAGGAGGAGGAAGCCGAGAAGAAGGAGGTGGCAACAGGAGGCAAATAATATTGCCCTGCGATCCTTGGCGGCGGAAGGACATGCGCCAAACAGCTCTCCGCCTGGGGCCCAGCTGCCACTACATTTACCCAGTGTGCAGTTAGGGAGATATAGCGTCCCTGACCGTGCTTACTGGTCCACGTATCTGTGGTTAGGTGGACCTTGCTACAGATGGTGTTGCGCAGTGCATACTTGATTTTATCGGATACTTGGTTGTGCAGGGAAGGCACGGCTCTCTTGGAGAAGTAGTGGCGGCTAGGAACAACATACTGTGGGACAGCAAGCGACATGAGCTGTTTGAAGCTGTCTGTGTCCACCAGCCTAAATGACAGCATTTCATAGGCCAGTAGTTTAGAAATGCTGGCATTCAGGGCCAGGGATCGAGGGTGGCTAGGTGAGAATTTACGCTTTCTCTCAAATGTTTGTGAGATGGAGAGCTGAACGCTGCCGTGTGACATGGTTGAGATGCTTGGTGACGGAGGTGGTGGTGTTGGTGGTACATCCCCTGTTTGCTGGGCGGCAGGTGCCAACGTTCCTCCAGAGGCGGAGGAAGAGGCCGAGGCGGCAGCAGCAGAAGAGGCCGAGGCGGCGGCAGCAGCAGAAGAGGCCGAGGCGGCAGCAGCAGAAGAGGTAGCAGGGGGAGCCTGAGTGACTTCCTTGTTTTTAAGGTGTTTACTCCACTACAGTTCATGCTTTGCATGCAGGTGCCTGGTCATGCAGGTTGTGCTAAGGTTCAGAACGTTAATGCCTCGCTTCAGGCTCTGATGGCACAGCGTGCAAACCACTCGGGTCTTGTCGTCAGCACATTGTTTGAAGAAGTGCCATGCCAGGGAACTCCTTGAAGCTGCCTTTGGGGTGCTCGGTCCCAGATGGCGGCAGTCAGTAGCAGGCGGAGTCTCTTGGCGGCGGGTGTTCTGCTTTTGCCCACTGCTCCCTCTTTTGCTACGCTGCTGGCTCGGTCTCACCACTGCCTCTTCCTCCGAACTCTGAAAGTCAGTGGCACGACCTTCATTCCATGTGGGGTCTAGGACCTCATCGTCCCCTGCATCGTCTTCCACCCAGTCTTGATCCCTGACCTCCTGTTCAGTCTGCACACTGCAGAAAGACGCAGAAGTTGGCACCTGTGTTTCGTCATCATCAGAGACATGCTGAGGTGGTATTCCCATGTCCTCATCATCAGGAAACATAAGTGGTTGTGCGTCAGTGCATTCTATGTCTTCCACCGCTGGGGAAGGGCTAGGTGGATGCCCTTGGGAAACCCTGCCAGCGGAGTCTTCAAACAGCATAAGAGACTGCTGCATAACTTGAGGCTGAGACAGTTTCCCTGGTATGCATGGGGGTGATGTGACAGACTGATGGGCTTGGTTTTCAGGCGCCATCTGTGCGCTTTCTGCAGAAGACTGGGTGGGAGATAATGTGAACGTGCTGGATCCACTGTCGGCCACCCAATTGACTAATGCCTGTACCTGCTCAGGCCTTACCATCCTTAGAACGGCATTGGGCCCCACCAAATATCGCTGTAAATTCTGGCGGCTACTGGGACCTGAGGTAGTTGGTACACTAGGACGTGTGGATGTGGCAGAACGGCCACGTCCTCTCCCAGCACCAGAGGGTCCACTAACACCACCACGACCATGTCCGCATCCGCGTCCCTTACTAGATGTTTTCCTCATTGTTATCGTTCACCACAACAACAAAAATATTATTTGACCCAATGTATTGAATTCAAATTCAGGCCTTTTTTTACAGACACCTAACACTCTCTGGCTATCTATTTAGATACCGTATTACACTAATACAGGCACAGCAGTAACCACCGATTTAGCTGACTATAAATTTGAGGCCTAGTATTTAGGCGCTGGGTGACAGGTATAGGTTTACTGACAGAATTAGACTTGGAAATGCACAGTAGCGGGTGTGTGAAGTTATTCAGAATGACCCTATGTGCACCTTGAATCTGATATACCCTTTTAGGGATAAATTTAAAGTAGGCCTGATACAGCAGAAACCACTAAATTAGGAAATTGCTAAATTGGGTATTGTATTTCAACCCAGAACAAAAACTGTGCTTTGACGGACACTAAATAACTTGCCCAGCCACAACAGTACAGCGGTAACGACAGATTTAGCTGGATATAAATTTGAGGCCTAGTATTTAGGCGCTGGGTGACAGGTATAGTTTTACTGACAGAATTACACTGGGATATGGCCAAAAAATAACCACACTATTGATGGTTAAATGCACTTGGTGTGACAGCTTGACCAACCACACTACTGAGGGTTAAATGCACTTGGTGAGAGGCGCAGCTTGCCCCTGATGTAGTATATGGCCAAAAAATAAACAGACTATTGCTGGTTAAATGCACTTGGTGTGACAGCTTCACCCTGATGTAGGATTTAGCCAAAAAACAACCACACCATTGAGGGTTAAATGGACTTGGTCGCAGCTTGTGCTGGCACACCACAAGACACAAAATGGCCGCCGATCACCCCAGAAAAAAGTGACTGAAAAACGCTCTGGGCAGCCTAAAAACAGTGAGCAATTGAATATCAGCAGTTCAATCATCCACAGCTGCAGATCGATCTCTGAATGAAGTCCTTTGGAGGAGTTAATCAGCCTAATCTCGCCCTAACGTCGCGGCTGCAACCTCTCCCTATGCTGATCAGAGCAGAGTGACGGGCGGCGCTATGTGACTCCAGCTTAAATAGAGGCTGGGTCACATGGTGCTCTGGCCAATCACAGCCATGCCAATAGTAGGCATGGCTGTGACGGCCTCTTGGGGCAAGTAGTATGACGCTTGTTGATTGGCTGCTTTGCAGCCTTTCAAAAAGCGCCAAGAAAGCGACGAACACCGAACCCGAACCCGGACTTTTGCGAAAATGTCCGGGTTCGGGTCCGTGTCACGGACACCCCAAAATTCGGTACAAACCCGAACTATACAGTTCGGGTTCGCTCATCCCTAATCCTGACACATATTTCAAACAACAATTTCACATGTTTTCATTAAGAGATTTCAAATGCTACCATCTGTATTTTAAAACGCATGTTCCATACTAGTATAGCTTTTGTCGCAACAAAAAGTCCTTTAACTGTCTGGAGATGCCGTGAGACAGATTTTAGACTAATATTTAACGTGTTTTCACTCAGATTTTAAAACTCTAACCTCTGTATTTTAAGACATAGATTGCACACTTGTATTGTGATATTTTGCCAAAAAAAAATATAATTTGAACTGTGTGGAGATTCCCTGTCACAGACTGCGGTCTAGTATTGCACATATTTTCATTTAGACATTTAAAACACTACTTTCTGTATTGTAAAACACATGTTTCACTCTTGTATTGCTATTTTTCAAATAAAATGGGGCCTTGATATGTGTGGAGATGCCCTAACACAGATTTTGGTCTAGTATATACCCTCTGTATTGTAAAACACACGTTGCCTACGTTTACTATTTTCCCAAACCCCCAAAAAATAAATAAATAAAACTGGAACCCTCTATAATCTTAGTTGCTTTTACAGCAGCTGCTTGTTACTGAGCACTGCCACCACGTTAGAGCAATGAGTGTGGGACCACTGTATTAACCAACAGATTTGGCTTTGGGCTAAAGATAAAGCCTTATCCTGGCAATCCCCTTGTATTTTCTTTTTAACCCTTATAAAGAGACCTGGACTTTGCTGTGGGGGAGGTACCAGGCCACTACTTCTTGGAGTATTCTCTGTGTGGTTAACAGCTGAGGCACAGGGGTCAGAGACACAGGTGCAGGGTACCAAAGGGTCTGATGGACTTATAGACAGGGAAAGTCAAGGTCAAGACTGGCAGAGTATGTCAAATACAGTAACAGGACAGAGGTCATGGCAGGCATCATATAATCAATATGGGTAACAGGCACAGGTCAGAGAGCAAAGAGTAAAATACAGGTAAACAGGCAAAGTTAAGTACACGGGCAGACAAAGTACAGCACACATAGCAGGAACTTGGCAAACTAACAGAGCTATTGCTCAGACAACATCCCCCTGGGAAAGGTGTCTGAATAAAGATTAGGGTATGCGTGCATTAGCCCTCTAAGAGCCAGAGGGTGGAGGTGAACATGTCCTATGGGTGCAGGAAGAGAGGCCTACCTGGGAAACAGGCTACAGTGTACAGGGAAGAACAGCTAGACAAGGGTCTGACCCACCAGATAAGTGCAAAGCAACACAACATACATAGTCTTGTCCACTTTTAATGCCTTCCTTAAAGCCCTTTGCTCCTTAACATATCTTAACAGAATTCTGAGGGATCTAAGGCAAAAAATAGTTCTTTTTCTGTTTGACCTCTTGGCATTTTTGTAAAACAATACATATACAAAATAATGTTTTCTTTGACTTCTTCTTATCTCTATCTACAGATTATATTCCAGTTGCTTACAATAAGATCTCCAGGTAAATGGTATCCACCACCTGTCAGTTTTCTGTCTTCCAATGCATCACGAGTCCTAAAAACCTCATCCAATTTAGACCAAGAAGAGATTCAGGGACTAATCCAGCTGATCCAATGGCCTAAGGTCCCCAGTGGAGTGGACTTCATGTCTTCTACAAGTCCAAAAACCACATTTTATGTTTTGCTGCATCCACAAGAAGTCTACAACGTAGGAGATCGTATAACTGTTGTCATATTTGCTCGGGATCATTATAGTCGCCCAAAAACCTGTGGAGGAGATTATTTTCTGGCCAAGTTGCATTCTCCAAAGCTGAAAGCTGGAGTGACAGGTGCCGTCACCGACCACAGAAATGGCAGATATTCAGTCACGTTCCTTCTGCTCTGGCCTGGAGATGCCGAGGTTCACATCTCTCTTATACATTCCAGTGAAGCCGTTTCCATTCTGAGCAGGAAAAGAGACAAGGTGAAAGCAGAGATTTATTTTTCTTAGTTTTGATGTCTGTTGAGTAGTGTTGAGCGTGAATATTCGAATAGCGAATTTTTATCTTGAACATTGCAACTTCGAGAATTCGCAAATATTTAGAATATAATGCTATTTATTCGTTATAGCGAGTATTCATAATTTTTTTCCCCTCTGAACACATGATTCCTCCCTGCTTCTTGCTTGTGGGTCAATGAGTCATCGGCCCACAAGCAACTTAAGCAGGGAGGAATCATGACTTTAGATGGGAAAAATTAAGAATATTCTAAAAAACAAATATATAGCACTATATCGAATATATTCGTTTTTTAGAATATTCGTCTTTTTTTTTTTTTTTTTTCAGTACAGTTGTTCCACTTCGGCATACTCCTCCCAGACAAGCATCCCCGTCACCATGGGAATGCCTGGGGGTTAGAATATGCCATCGGATCTGAGTTTTCACGATCTCAGTGAGATTGTGAAAACTCAGATCTAATGGTATATTCTAACCCCCAGGCATTTTCATGGTGACGGGGACGCTTGCCTGGGGGTTAGAATATACCATCTGATCTGAGTTTTTACGATCTCAATGAGATCGTGAAAACTCAAATCCGATGGTATATTCTAACCCCCAGGCGTTCCCATGGTGATGGGGACACTTGTCGGGGAGAAAAAAATTACGAATATTCTAAAAAACTAATACTATGTAGCACTATATTCTATAGTGCTATATATTCGTTTTTGACCCATGCGTGTATTGATTGCGTAATATTCGCATATTACGCGATTATTACCTTGCCAATTTTTCGAGTAAAAAAAAAGTTGAATATAACGAATATTAGAATTTGCAAATATTCAACGAATATTCAACAAAATATTTGCAAAATATCGCAAATTCTAATATGACCTGCTGCATAAATTATTCAGATGCCAGCATATTATGTTAATGCAGATAAATGTGCATATATCTTTGGTTTTGTTCTAGGTGCCCTTTAAAGTTGAAAACCCAATGTGATCTATTGCCACACATAATACAGCTTGCATTTTATTTAGAGATGAGCTAATTCCTTTGCATTCTGGTCCAAATCAATTCTAGTCAAATCAAAAGTGATCAAATTAGCCTGAAAATTAGTATATGGCACTCTGAGGTCTCCTATGACTCGTTTTTATTATTATTTTTTAAAATTCTCTCTGTCTTTCTTTAAAGGGACTCTGTCACCAGTTTCTAACCCCCCCCCTTTTAAAACTATTGTTCTCTCCATGGTGCCCTTCTCATTACAAAGCTGTTGTTATAAGATAAATCCGGCTTGTAGTTTTGATAAAAATCGCTTTTATCTAACCTGTCAATCCTCTGGATAAGGTGCCCAGGGCGTTTCTGAAGGTCTGAATCTGCCGCTTTTCGCCGCCGCCGTTGGTGCCCAGCTCCTCCCATGATCCTTTCAGCGCCACCTCGATGTAATGAAATCCGCCTCCGGCTCTCCTCAGTGCCCCCTCCTCCTTTTCAAAGATCCCGCGCGTGCGCACAGGCCTGTGCCTGATGCGCCCGTGCGGACTTTTAGATTCTGCCTCGTGGAGCGAAGTGCGCATTCGCGCATATTCGCGCGCGTTCGCGCATGTTCGCGCGCGTTCGCGCATGTTCGCGCGCGTGCATGCGCACTTCGCTCAACGAGGCAGAATCTAAAAGTCCGCACGGGCACATCAGGCACAGGCCTGTGCGCAAGCGCGGGATCTTTGAAAAGGAGGAGGGGGCACTGAGGAGAGCCGGAGGCGGATTTCATTACATCGAGGTGGCGCTGAAAGGATCATGGGAGGAGCTGGGCACCAACGGCGGCGGCGAAAAGCGGCAGATTCAGACCTTCAGAAACGCCCTGGGCACCTTATCCAGAGGATTGACAGGTTAGATAAACGATTTTTATCAAAACTACAAGCCGGATTTATCTTATAACAACAGCTTTGTAATGACAAGGGCACCATGGAGAGAACAATAGTTTTAAAAGGGGGGGTTAGAAACTGGTGACAGAGTCCCTTTAAAGCTCTTTAACGCGAAGATGGCAACAGTAAATAATGTCACAGTGACACTGACATAAATAGCTGTGGGTAAACGCTTGGCTGATGGTGCTAACAAGCAGCTTGTCTAAAAACTAATTGCGCCATCAGATTTTTATTAATTAGAAAAAATTTCAAGAATTGACCTTATTGGGGCAGATATTGTTTAAACACACATACAGTGTTATCAGCAAAAAGAGTGAGTTGTTCTTAACAAGCAGTCTGAAAATTATCCCTTAATGTTGCAGTTGTCTGTTAAACACAAACACACAGTAGTTTCAGAAGAAGCAGTGGCTTGTTCGGAACAAGCTTCCAAGAGTTATGTGTTAACAGGGGCAGGTGCCAGTCTTTATACATACATAATGTTATCAGAAGAAACAGTGGCTTGTTCTGAACAAAAGTCCAAAATTTTGCCTTAACGGGAACAGATGCATGCCTGTGTTTATATGTGCTGAATGGCTCCAAGCATCCAAAAATTCTCCTTTTTTATGGGATCAGCAACAGTACAGTGTGAATGTGGAAAGCATAAGCTGTATAGCGGTAACAGTAGCATTACAACATGGAACCTAACAAACAAGACAATAGATGTGTGGCAAGTCCAAGATGTGCAGGGGTATTGTTAGTGGCAAGGCAGTAGCTGTATGGTAGTAGTGGTAGTAGATGGAGGAGCAGCTGTGATGGCGACAGCAGCAGCAATGCAGTATGGAACATGATGGCTGGCAGACAGTAGCAATGGCAAGATTGGGTCATTGATAAATATCCACAGTCAATTATGGCAAATCTATCCTCACAGATCAATGCTTCATTTGTTTTGACAAATGTGATATTTTGGACAACTTTGGGTGTGTCAACACCACCTGAAGCGCTGAAAACCCTCTCTGAGATGACATTGGACAAGACACTACTGAGAGAGCATACAGGGCCAGTTTTTTTCCACTATTCCTATCTGCCTATCGATCAGCATGCACACACACTCCAGGAAGAAGTATAAGCCGCCCAGAAAAGCATTCTGGGGAGGAATTTAAAGGGAAGCAATTAGTCCAACACATGACAGCTGAGAGAGGCTAACGAGATGAGGAACTGAACATCACAACAAAGAAACTCAAGGAGGAGGTTCTGAAAGGCCTCTGTCAGAGCTTCTCAGCTGTCTGGTTGTGACAGGAACACCATGTACAGGGACCTTGAGCCATTAGCACAGTAGAGCGACAGCACAAAATTAGGTGCACCCCTTAAGTCTCCAATCAGGGAGATGTAGGATTCGCTGCTATGATTCCTCCAAAATTCCTACAACTGTATTAACAATGTGCCGCTCACTCTGGCTGTTTTGGTTGAACAGTTTTACTTAAACGGACATTTCATCCACAATGGAAGCAGCGCTACGGTGAAGTGTAATGTGCAACCTCCAGGACCTGACGTCTGTACATACCGTAACGTACAATCCAGAGAGGAGTGGTTCTGCAACCGGCCAAAGGGCTTTCCCTGCAGTGCCTACCAGAAGCATTTAACAGGTGTCAACCACCCAACACTCAATGCCACCGAGCAGCAATTTCTACAAAGGTGAGTACGACTAAGATGTTTCTATGTGCTGTGCCCAATGGTCATCCAACATGGGACGACCATTGTATGCAAGAAACATAATGTCTGAAATGAAGAACCACTAGATCCAAATCTATATGTTGTGTCCTCACAGGCCGGTCACTGACCAAATGATTTCATCAACTCTGAGAAAAATCATTATCCTTCCCCAGACATCCGGCACAGGTGAGAACATTCGGGAGGTGGGGCACTCATTGATGTATTACTTTTGGTAACATGAGAAGTCATTGCACAATGTCGTTGCAGATGAAAGAAGTCTTTGTAGACCTGGACTCTCCATTCCAGAGCCCTCGGGGTATTATTATCAGGATGAGTGGCAGTCTCGTGTCTGCAGGAACAAACACTTCACTTCTCCATCCGATGTCACCGCCTGTCTGAAGGGAAAGGTTGTCTACCTGTTTGGAGATTCAACTCTTCGTCAGTGGTGGCTCTACCTTGTGAAGTTCGTCCCATGTGAGTTGCTGCAATATGTAGATCACTATGTCTCATTATTATTTATGAGATGCCTGTGTACCCCCAAAAAAAACAATGGAACATGTTTACCATGTATTTACTGAGTGTGCATGTGTGTGTCTATATAATACACCCATCAGCCATAACATTAAAAGAACTGAGAGAGGAATGGAATAACACAGATTATCTGGTCACAGTAGCACCTGGTGGGATGCATTAGGCAGCAAGTGAACAGTCAATTCTTGAAGCTGATGTTTGAAAAAATGGTGACATGTAAGGATCTAAACGATTTTCACGAAGGCCAAATTGTGATTGGTAAATAGTTGTGTCACAGCATCTCTAAATCAATTGGTCATGTGGGGTGCTTCTGGTATGCAGTGGTGAGTACCCTTCGAAAAGTGGTCTAAGGAAGGACAAGTGGTTGACCAGTCACAGGGTCATGGGTGGAAAAGTATCACTTCTGTACCTGTGATCCATGGAGCATCAATCTTTTAGTGTATGTGTGTGTTGGTACTTATCCATATGAGTGAATCTGTTCCGATTCGTCCAATTTAAAAAAACAATTTTTTAGTTTGAACCCAAATTAATTTGGATCAAACTATACTGGCTCCGATTCTCCTGGAAATTGGTATAGAACACCCTCTAGGACTCTAGTTTTAAGAAAAAAAAAATTGTTAATATTATACATTTTTATGAATTTTTACTTTTCCCTCCCCATCCCTAAGATCTTGAACATGATGACAACAATAGTAAATAATGTCTAAGTGACATACATAACTATAGGGAAAACACGGGTTTGATGGCATTAACAAACAGCGTGTTTGAAAACACACTGCCCCGGCACATGGGTTATGCTTTTTTATATTCAAAAGCTTTAAAAAATTGTCTCTTATTGGGGGCAAATAGTGTTTAAACATACATGGTGTTATGGGGAAAAAAAATTGTGGATTGTTGAAGACCAGGCATCGATGGGGTCAGAATGCCTTCCCATAGGACAAGCAATAATACTCTCCTCTAAAACAGCCTGTCGGTGACCTCAAGGGACTCTCAGACAAGCATAGTAAGGAGAAGCCAAGTACATCACCGACAGTAAACAAGCATGCTCCAATGCTCCACTCGTGCATGGTAAATGAGTAAGGAGGTTATATCCGGGTTCAACCTGGACAACCCTTTTTATTGTCAGAAAAAAAGTGGTTTGTTGTGAACAAACCTATAAAAATTCTCTCTTTTAATTGGGAGCAGCAGCGGTGCAGTGTGAATGTGGAAGGGGTAGGGTATTAGAGGCACATGGCCGCAATAGTAGTGGTAGCAGAAGTAGCATAGTGTGAAACATACCAAGCAATAGATCCGCTGTCTATGGGGGGCAGTAGTGGTGATAATGGTAGTAGTGGCAGATTTGTAGCATTAATATCAGTGGTGGTAGGGGATTAGCAACGAGGAATAGCAGCTGAGGCAGTGGCAGCAGCAGCCATATGGTACATGTTGGCAGGCAGACACCAACAGTGGCATGAAGGAGGCAGAAACAGCAGCCATATGAAACATGGTGGTAGGCAGGCAGCACTAGTGGCATGATGGAAGCAGTGGCATGATGCAGACAGCAGCAGTCATATGGAACCTAAGCAAGCAACATAATGATAGGCAGGAAGGCAGGCAGACAGTATCGGACTGAAGTCACTTCTGAGGGTCCACATTCCATGTATATAGGACCTTAAGGGCCCTGTTTTGTATGGGTCCATTATTGTCAGAGTTTCAGCCCAAAAGAGAATCCTCTGGTAACGTAATTTGTCCTCCCTTTTGGAGGGAAGAAAACATCCCCCCATTTAGCTTTCATAGCGAGGGTCTAAAAGCATGGCCAACCAGTAATGATCAGGCTCCTTGATGTCAATGATACTCCTGTCATTGAAGTAAGGAAGCAAACATACAGTTCGCCATTCTGGCCCAAGGATCTAGTTCTTTCCGACTCTGCCCACCACTGGGATGATTGGGTGCCATTGCCAGTATCAGTCAGCATTATTATCCTCCAACTTCGACTCCTCCTCCAGTGGCAGCTCATCATCGTCCTCCAGCTCCTACTCCATGGAAGTTTCTCCTTGTGGGTCCCCAACTGCTACAGGGCGAGCAGCAAGATATATTAGCTGTTATTCTTCCTCCGTCACTCCCTGGTGCATGAGTGTCAGCGTCTCTTCAAAAATACATATGAGGGGGATGATGGACAACTGTGGCATGAACTACCACTGCCTGACCTAAAAACAACACATGCTTCTTGCTAAGGTGGTCTGGTGCATGACCAAATCATTTATGGCTTCCCACTGACGCTCGAACATGTGCAATGTTAAATGTGAGTCGAAATGTCATGAATTAAGCAGTGTAGCAGCAGACCATTCTGACCCTGCAAGTCCAGCATTCCTCACCACATGAGAATGACTGAAATAGGAGGACAGTCTCCTGGACATTGCCAGCCCCTTGCACAAGCCAGTGTACTTTCTTAAAAGGAGTTGCATGACTAGGTTAATGACGTGTGCCATGCAGGAAGCATAGGTTATTTCCCACAGGTTCAACCCAGCCACAATGTTGCGGGCATTGTCGCTGACCACCTTGCTCAGTTGGAGTCGGTGGGGTGACAGTCAGCGGGATGTTTGCTGTACTTTAGTAACTGCTTGCCTCTGTGGCCACTTTCACCCAGGCTGATCAGTCCAAAACCACATGGCAAAGCTTGACTTGACACATGTGATAGGAAGAATGGGGGGTGGGCGGGTATGGTAGCATCTGTGCCCTTGGCAGGGCAGAGGAGGTAGAGGAGGCAAATAGGTGCCTGGTGTGGGAGCAAGGCCAACACAATGGTGGGCGAGGGGTCAAAAGGACCTGGACTTGTTGCTGGGGTACTATCTCATGGCTGCCTCAAAAAACATTGACCCAGTGGGTCATGAAAGACATGTACTGTTCCTGCCCATAACAGCACCTTGCCACACAGCAAGAATCTCATGGAGAAGCCCACGTTCTCCGCCACATGAGAGCAGACTCTACTCAATGGTAGCAGCGGCACTGCCAGCAACTTGGCCAGGTGAGGGTTCAGTTTGTAGACAAGCTAATTGCCAGTCCAGAATACTTTTTTCATCACCACACAATCCATTATGGATGTCTCACGATGAAGCGGAGGACAAACAGAAGGAGGAGTCTTAGCAGGAGAAAAAGAAGCTGATGATAATGACAAAGACAATGTATTGCTTGTGGATGCTTGTTGGCTGCCACAAAGAGGACCAGAAGAAGAAGGGCAGACTGGTTCTTATTAGGAATTTGAGTCAGTTGTGTTTTCCCTAAGGATCCAGTGATGCCGTCTCATGTGCTGCAATAGACTTCTGGTTGTATTTGAATGTCCACAGCTTATTTTAATCCTGCAGATCATGCAAACGGCTGTGGTTTTGTGTGCTAGACTTGTGGATAAGACAACAGGAGCATAGCTAAAGGCTCATGGGCCCAGGTGTAATAGTTCAACTTGGGTCCCCCTTCCCTCAGTTCTTTGTGGTCAGTGGTAGGGAAGCACATAGCCTTCCTGCTGCCTGAGGCAAAAATTGAAATGGCACCCCCCCATGCCAACTTCTTGACCTAACCCTTTCCCTCCGGCCAGAGGTATAACTTGAACATAATGGGTCCCAGTAAAAAATCTATAAGAGAGCCCTCCCAGTGTTCACTTTCTATAATACCAGGGTCTTCTTATACACCACAAGGGTCTTTGGGCCCCCTGAGGCTCCTGGGCCCGGTAGCAACTGCTAACTCTGCACCCCCTATAGCTATGCCCCTGACAAAACCATACACTTAGTTGATCATAGAGATGGCCTTGCGGTTTGCTGGGCAGTCATTTCGCGGCAAAATTGGCTCATTCACGGTTTGCCGAATGGACGAACATATGGCGATGTCCGCTGGCACCATATTCTTTTACATTGTGAAGAACTTTGACCCATGACACATCCATCAGGTGGGACAGAACAGCCAATTGAGACGTTTCAGCACATGGACACCCCCCCCCCCCACCTTATAAATAAACCCGATCTGGCCGCCATTTTACATTTAGTCTTTTGCCAGTGTAGGGAGAGGTCGTTGTGTGGAGCAGGGACAGACTGTTAGGGACACCAAACACTAGCTAATAGGGCCACAAAAGTCCTTTTAAGGACTGGTATAGGTGTGCTATCGATAGGTGTGACTTACTGAGGGGTGTAATATACTTATAATATACTTTCTAACATAGAAAATATATTACAGTGCATTTGTATTGTGCAGCAGTTGTGTGCGGTTCTGCTGCGATACTGCAGCTATACAGAGGGACAAACGCTATTGGAACAAATAATTTCTACTGGTGTGATATACCTGTTGCCCCCCAAAAAAACTGATTGAAGTAGGGGTGTTATATACCTATAATATACTTTCTATATAGTGCATTTGCGCAGTGCAGCATTTGTTTGTGGTTTTGCTGGGTTACCGCATCTACACAGAGTGACAAACGGTATTGAAACAAATCATTTCAACTGGTGTGATATAAAAGTTGCACCCCAAAAAACTAATTGAGGCAGGGGTGTGATATACCTTCTTCCACACATACTGCTCTTCTATAGGGACTTTTTCACAGGGTCATTTTGAAAATGACAGGCAGAGGAAGAGGCAGGCAGTTCCGCAGCAGTGGTAGGGGTCGGGCAGGTGCACCAGGCCAGTGCCTAAGAGGGAAGTTGCAGAAGGTGCGTGTGATTGCGTCAAATAACACACCAGAGTAGGTTGAGTGGCTCAATGAGCCTTCCGCTTCTGCTCTCTCCTCATACTCTCTATCTGCACCCTCTTCACTCTGCTGTGTGCACCCCCAAAGACACTACCACCACCATATCCCCTCCGCTCGAGTCAGAGGAATTATCTTTCCATCCATTACAAGACATTTCTGATGCGCAGCCATTCTTTGCATCAGATCAGGAAGAGGAGGTATCAACGGTCGTTACTCAGCAGTCTCACGACAGTCCACGCTGTTGCTGCCTACTCTGAAATCTCTTATGTCAGTGGTGGTAAAGGTGATGATGATGACATGTTTATGGACGTCACGTGGGTTCCCACAAGAGAAAGAGGAGGGGAGTTCAGAGGGAGAGACAGAACAGCAGATAGGAAGGAGAAGCAGGCAGAACTTACAGTGCACCGGAGGGAAAAAGCAGACTGTTAATGTATCTGGAATGAGCCATCCACCATGCACGGTCACATCTGGCGCTCCCAGGACGCTGGCACATGGATCTGCAGTGTTGGCTATTTTTAACGTGTCCGCTGCTGACAATAGTGTTGCCATCTGCAGCCTGTGCTGTCAACGCATAACACGGGCAGGGGAGGAAAATAACTTTTACTGCCCACTGGGTTAACCTTGTGACAGCCGTCAAGCATGTAACCCGTGGCACCCGTGTGAATTTGATGCTACCGCCACGGATTGCATGCAGGCCTGCCTCGTCTTCTCCTACTCCTACTACATCCTCCGTCCCCTTCTTGGCTGACTCCTCCTGTACCACTGCTACCGCCTCTTCCGCTGCAACCCCCAATCTCCCCAGAACATATTCAACGTGCCAGGTGAGACGTTGCCATGCTGTGCTGCGGCTGTTGTGCCTGAAAGCCAAGAGCCACACCAGTCCTGCACTTCTCTCAGCTCTGCGGTCACAGGCCGATCAGTGGCTAACCCCGCTCAATTTGACAGTTGGTAAAGTGGTGTGCGACAACGGTGCCAATATGCTGAGCACACTGAAACAGGGAAAAATTACACATGTGCCATTCATGGCACACAACTTAGTCGTGCAGCGATTTGTTGCCAAATACCCCGGGGTCCAGGACGTCTTGCAGCAGGCCAGAAAAATCTCTGGCCATTTTAGAAGATCTTAAACGGTCATGGGTCGCCTTGCTGATGTTCAGCGGTGACACCAGATGCCCGTCAGATGTCTGATTTGTGACTGCTCGACGCACTGGAACCCCACCTTGTATATGCTTGATAGGTTGCTCCAGCAGAAAAGTGCAGTTAACGACTACCGGTACTAACTCTGTTGCAGGACAGGTTCTGGGGAGCTTGTTTTTTTTTTCACCGCGACGCATGCAGACTTCTGCGACCATTTGATGAGATCACCAAACTGGTCAGTCGCAGCCAGGGTGCCATCAGTGACATTGTACCTTACGCCTTCTTTCTGGAACGTGCATTGCGTTGTGTCATTGATCAAGCCGTTAAGGAGCAGGGGCAGGAAGACGAAGGAAGTCGAAATGCTGGATGAATTCACAAGGGGGCTACTCCATAAGAGAAAAGTCAACAGGAGTCTGAAGAGGAGTCAGAGGAGGATGGTGCCAGTGCGGAGGAGGAGGAGCAAGAAGAGCATGCTTTAAACTTTTTGGGGATCCCTGGTGTTGTCCGTGGCTGAGGGGGGGGGGGGAAACTGAGGACGATATTATCCTAGATGATGAGCAGGAGCCAGGCCACTCCACCACTTCCAGTTTAGTGCAAATGGGGGCCTTCATGCTCCAGTGTTTGAAGAGGGACCCCCGTATAAAAAGCATAAAGGGCAAGGACCAATACTGGGTGGCAATGTATTTTGACCCCCGGTACAAACACAAAATGGCGGACATGTTACCAACATCACAGAGGGCTGTCAGAATGCAGCAATTCCAGGCCTTGCTTCAAGAAATGCTGCATTCTGCTTTTACGGCCGCTGACAGAGGAATTTCCACTCACAGAGAAACAGTTGCAGGTACCAATCTAACAGCACATGCAAAAAGAGGGCGGTTTGAAGATGTGTTAGTCACTTCGGATATGAGATCATTCTTGCAGCCAACCCATCGACAGCCGCCCTCTGGATCCAGCCTCAGGGAATGCCTAGACTGACAATTGTCCGACTACATCGGGTTAACGGCCGATGTGCACGTTATGAGAAGCGAAGAACCCCTGGACTACTGGGTGTGCAGGCTTGACCTGTGGCCAGACCTGGCACAATTTGCCATGGAACTCTTGGCTTGACCCTTGTCCAGTGTCCTGTTTGAAAGGACGTTCAGCGCAGCAGGGGGGAATTGTGACCGATAAGCGCACTCGCCTAGCTCAAGACAGTGTGGACTACCTCACATTTCTAAAAATGAATGAGGCATGGATCTCCCAGGAATTCAACACCTTTTACGACCAAGTTTAGTTGAATTTCCTCATGCCAGCCCACAAATATCCTACAACACCAAGAACAAAGAATGGTCCCTGTCTTATGTAAATGCCTAATGTTTTGGGCCTTGGAGGAATTCAACACCTGTGACAACCACGTGTTTCAACTACGATCATTAGTTTTTTTTTGTTTTTTTCAAGAGGTGGGATTTCGTCAGCAATGTTTTTAATCCAATTTTTATTTTTAGTTCTTTTAAACATATGTATTTGACTTCAGTAAAATTGATAGCCATTGACCGTCTAATATATCTCAGGCCACATAATCACTTGATCTTTTCTGTACGGTGAATGCATAATTTTTGGGGCCTGTACTTCACTGGCCTGCTGTAAAATTGATATCCAATGACTGTGTAATCTACCTCCAGCAACATACTTACTTGTTCTTTTCTGTATGCTGAATGCATACATTTTGGGGCCTGTAGTCCAGTGTCCTGCTGTAAAATTGATATCTGATGACTGTGTAATCTACCTCCAGCCACATACTTAGGAAGGAATCATGTTTTCATATGGAAAAAAATTAAGAAAGACCTTCACACATGGGCAAAAGCACTTGATACTCAAAAAACTCCAGACTGGTTTGAAAATCTGCTTAATACTCCCAAATATCCTCCTAAGCGTATATCTACTATGTACAAACGAATAAACCTCCCTCCCGCGGATGTCAAACCCTCTTTCATTGGCCTATGGGGAAGAGACTTGAAGAAAAACTTCACACAAAAGGAAGTAATTAAACTCTGCACTATTCCTCATAAACTCTCCCGCTGTGTACGAGTCCAGGAAAATGGATACAAAGTACTGTCATGATGGTATAAAACCCCAGATAAAATCTCAAAATTCTTCCCCAGTGTTTCAGACCGCTGTTTGAGGTGCAAGGACATGAAGGGCACATTTCTCCACATTTGGTGGGAATGTCCCAAGATCTCTGAATGGTGGAAAACCATTTTTCAAATCAGTAACAAGGTCTGCAAGTCTACTTTCCCATGTACCTCTGAAATTGCTTTACTTTCATTTGGCATCCGCGGCAGGGATACATATACGTTGGCCCTATTCTCCTCCCTGATATCAGCAGCGCGTCTCCTGATCCCTATTCTGTGGCGTTCCACCGAAACCCCAAAGGTTGAACATTGGCTTAACAAAGTTGACCAAATTTATTGACTTGAAGAGTTATCCCACTGGGAATTAAATTCCAGGTCCACTTTTCTATCTATTTGGTCCCATTGGAGAGAATATAGACACTTTATATGATACTATACTCATAGTATAAATGTCTCTAAGTAGACATGACTGACTACCCATACCCCTTTTCCCTTCCCTCCCTTTTCCCTCTCTCTCCCCTTTTTCCCTTCCTTTCTTTACTCTTCTTGAGTTTAATGTTTACTTTAATGTTCCAATTGTAACATTTTATGCAAGATTACCTGTTATCATACTGTATACCTTTTTGTGTCATTTGATGGTGATCTACTGTCATGCTTGTATCCTATACTACCATAAAACAATAAAAAGTTGTTAAAGGGAAAAAAAAAAGAGCCGGCCCGGACCACTGTGTGACCGCACTCACTGCTGACAAAACACAAAAGACTCGGCTCTTACTCCACCGGGGCCACGAGCCCCGGTGGCACGTATCTTCCATCCACTACCACTCCAGACACTCTCTTACAATTGCTATAACTTTGTTTTTTAGAATATTCGTAATATTCTAAAAAAACGAAGTTATAGCAATATAGTGAATATTCGTAAAATACACATATTAGCCAATAGCCATAGCCAACCAATAGGAAAGTTGCTTTATACAGTTAAAAGAAAAATCGCAATATGCGAATAATTAAATCGCATATTATTTGCGATAAATAGAATAATGACGAATATTAAATTTAGATGAATATAAGACAAATATTCAATCGAATATTCACAAAATATCGCAAAATCGAATATGGCACCTCCCGCTCATCACTAACAGACTGTAGAATACAAGCTTGAATGATTTCTGACTGTCCCCGATTCCTTAAGACTGTTCTTCTGTCAGATACTTAAGACCCAACTATGCTCATTCACATCCCAGCATAGAATGGCGTTCTGCTCGTTCTCCTAGAGAACCTGCCTGTCTGCTGCAGCACTGTTTGGCTCATCCAGGCTGTCTGTCGGCCTATGAGCCAATAGGGCAAGCACTTCCTCTCAGGGACATGTGAGCGTCCTTCTTATTCCTCCTTTATGCTTTTTTCCACCGACGTGCAGTAAAATTATGCTGCTTGCCATTCACTCGATTCATCTGAGGCAAACTTGAAAAACGACTTTATACTCCAGTACACAATGCAGCTGAGACGTGTCCTAACACGGCGGAGAAATGTCTGCATCTGGCAGTGAAGAGAATAACTAGCAGTCACCCATGGGGTTGTGACCTCTTCAAGGTATGTAACTAATTAAGATAGAAGAGGGGCAGGCTGGAACCTTAAAGTGGTCCTGGAAAAATAAAATAAAATGGGCACCATATTGCCGCTACGTAGGTACACATTGATAGAAGGCGGAGAAGACAAGTTTGAAGGCCAAGTAGGCAGAGCCAGCAATTCCATAATGCAGCACAAAATATCACATCAGCAGAACCAAGTACCACATGCAGGAATACATTCTGCATCAGCAGAAACAAATACCACAGTGAAGCACACAATATTGTTACCACAGTATTCAACTGTGTCATTGTGTAACACCCTAGACCAAGGGATATCTGCAAATGTTTATTATGTATTTTTATTGTAATTTCTTTTCATGTGCAGTAGCTAGGTTTGGGGTGGCCCCAACGCTACACTGGGTTCCCGGACACTGTTGAGGTGTCACCACATGTTACTGCTCTCCAGTAGGGATGGTGTGTTGGATCACCTCTACTTTTCCTAAATCTAGGGGTGTTTACTGAAATAGCCTTCAGGACCCCCTTCTTCTGCTCAGTGGGGATCTTCTGATCCCCAATGTGCAGTTGTTCCCACCAGAGACCCTCTCAATAGACTTCTACCTGGCTGGTAGACTGCGTTGCTGGACAGGCAAACTGGACAATATCATCATTCCCAATATTTATTCATTTACCACCAGTCTGGTATTTGTTCAGCTGAACAGGCCGGCCACTAATGTTCAGCATGTGGACTGGCACCCTGCCACGCTTCACAGTAACTAGCCAGCAAGTATTCCTTGCCCCCATCCAGTATTGGTTCCACAATGGCCTGGTAAGCTTGTCCATGTGGTCCTATACGTGCTTTACACCAATGTAATGTCTCAGAGGCAGGTTGTAACAATATGGGTTTAGCATCAGTAACCCTTACATTTCCAGTCTCACCCTTGTGGTCCCTGAAATGTTTATGCCCTCGGAGCGCCCCAGTGTCTGCTGTAACACTCTGCGGACCGGCAAAGGGGCTGCAATGAACTCTTCTGGAGTATACACATCAATTGCTCCACACAATTCTGCTGAATAGTCATCCCCAATATCACAAGGGGGGAAACCCTTATCATGCACATGCAGGCTTGGACTGGCCCACAGGGGTACAGGTGAATCCCCCGGTGGGCCCCTGAACAAGGTGGGCCCCTAGTCTCCCACCCCCTGCACTAGTGACACATAACACTTACTGCACTACATGTTCATATCTATGTTCAACTTGATAAATTATTAAATAAACTCCCCAGTTTATTATTATAGACACGGCCAGAGTTGAGACGACTTCTAGGTAGAGAGGAAAGCCACCAGTGTCCTCTTCTCCCCAGGACCTACCTTCTCAAAGTTGCTGCAGGGACCTCCATATTCAATCATCTGGTAGCATCTTGCTGCTGTGTGAGAAGGTAATATATGAATGTATCCGTACGGTGGACCCTAGGCACCCCAGTCTGACTCTGCGCACATGCACAACTATAAACCCTTGCCTCTGTAATTCAGTGTTACCAGTAGGCTCCCAGTATCCCTGGAACACTATGGGCTGGCCATTGCTGTCGATTACATTCATCTTCCTCTAAGTAGGACAGATAAGCTCGTCTCGCATAATGCCGCTGATAGATTGCCAGTTGCATCGTAGTGACTTGTGACCCAGTGTCCACTAAAGCAAGGCAGGACACACCATTAATTCTGACAGCAATGGTAGGACATTCATTAATGTCTGCAGAAAAGTTTGGACCCAAGCAGTCTCCCCCTGTCACCACCAGACACCTGAGAAGCTCTGACAGACGTCTAGAACCTCCTCCTTGAGGTTCCTTTGTTTTGCTTTCATTTTCTCATCTCGTTAGCCTCTCTCAGCTGTCATGTAGTTGCACTGATTGCATCCCTTTAAATCCTTTCCCATAGTGCATCACTTTGCAGTTTATACAACTTCCTGGAGTGTGTGCATGCTGTTCCTACTTCTGAGTCTTCTACAAGATAAGCTTTGTTCATTCATTTGTGTTTTTCTGTTTGCTGGATCCCAGGTGACCCTGACTCCCTCCGTGTCTAGTGTAGGGAGCCGGTGGTCGTGTCCCCTCACTATTATAGGGTGTTCAGATGTTATACAGTCGAGGTACGAGGATATGCGATCATCTACCATTGTGATTTTCGCATAGGCTGAGCAGTCAGGGAGAGTGCCAGGTCTAATGCAGGGCTCTCCCTTTTTGTTCCTTAGTTTTGGATCCAGTCAGTCGTATATTCATTTTGTGTTTTCTAGTTTCCTGCACACCTTCCGTGACACCGCCTGAGGGTGGGTCCACTGCCCCAGGAGACGCTAGTTTAACTTCTTGCATTCCTGCTCCACATGACCAACTCTTTGACACTTACAACATATCGGTCGGCCACTGGCATCAAACTGGTCAGTGGGTAATCAACCATAATTCCTAGGATTACCATTAGAACCATATCTCGGTCTATCTCTAGGGTACAAAGACGGGTGGCTTTGTTTCATGCCCTGGACCTCTTTTTGTAACACCTCAACAGATTTAGCAAGCTGTAACACCAACTCCTTCAAGTCTACTTTTGTCTGGATCAGTACCAGTACCTTTGCTGCAAGCTCCATCTGCCGTACATGTACGGCGCTTAAGGAGGTGTCTTCCTGACAGCCGCCGTACAGGTACAGGGTTCTGATCGGGGTGCAGGATTTGTGCCTGCCCGATCAGCGGCAGGGGTTCAGCTGTTCCTGACAGCCATGCCCCTGTTGTATACGCTGGCATCGTCATGCTGTTGCTTTAGCCCTCTGTATACTGCAGTCAGCGATGACTGCGGCATGTACGGGCTGTGTGTAAGGAGACACGCTGCGGTGATGGGGACCTGATGGCTGGGAAGGCAGCCCGATTCCTTCTATAGGCATTAGGGCTTGCCTTCTATGGAAGCCTGTGAGACCCAGCAGCCTGTATTACACTGGTTATACACTGACAGCCAATACATGTATTGTAATGCATTGTAGAGGAAATCAGACCCCCAAAAGTTAATGTCATATCAGTGGGACATAAATGAAAAGTAAAAAATTTAAAAGAAAGTGTTTTTCCTAAAAAAGAAAGTAAAAAAAAAAGCCCCTTTCCCATAATAAAAATAACATTGTAAAAAAAATTGGGAAAAAAAAGAAAAGAAAAACAGACATCAGGTATCACGGCATCCGTAATGAACAGCTCTATTACAATATCACATGATCTACCCTGTCAGATGAACGTCTTAAAAAATAATAAATAAAAACTGTGCCAAAATAGCCATTTTCTGGTCACTTTGCCTTACAAAAAACCTACAATGTACCACACAATGGTAACACTAATAACGTCCCTCATTGTTCAAATAATGATTTTCATAAAAAATAAATATAAATATGACTCAGAAAGTGGCAACACAAAAACATTTTTTTTCAAAATGCTTTATTTTTGTGTAAGACTGCAAACAAAAATGAAAAATAGACACATAAGTTCATCAGTAATGATCTGCTCTATAAAAATATCTAATGGTCTACCTCTTCAGATGAAGGCTGTATAAAAGAAAAAAAATGTCAAAACAGCCTTTTTTGTCACTTTGCCTTGCTTAAAGCATAATAGCAAGTGGTCCAAAAGTAATATCCACCCCAAAATGCTATCAATGAAATTGTCAACTGATCCCACAAAAAATTAGCCCCCACACAAGACGATCGGTAGAAAAGTTAAAATATATATATATATAGCTCTCAGAAAATGGTGACACAAAAAAAGGGTTTTTTCAAAAATATATATAAAATCAGTATTTCTGTAATCGTACTGACCAGCAGAATAAAGATAATGTGTCATTTTTTCTGGACAGTGTTCACCGCCTTATCTTTATCATGCTTCCCAAAAAGCTAGCACATAGCAAATGTGGTGCCAATATTCAAAAAGGGTCCAAAAACAGAGCCTGGAAACTACAGGCCGGTAAGTCTAACATCTGTTGTGGGTAAACAGTTTGAAGGTTTTCTGAGAGATGCTATATTAGAGCATCTCAACAGAAATAAGCAAATACCGCCATATCAGCATGGCTTCGTGAGGGATCGGTCATGTCAAACTAATTTAATCAGTTTCTATGAGGAGGTTCTAGACTTGACAGCGGCAAATCAATGGATGTCGTGTATCTGGACTTCTCCAAAGCATCTGACACTGAACCACATAAAAGGTTAGTATATAAAATGAGAATGCTCGGACTGGGAGAAAACGTCTGTATGTGGGTAAGTAACTGGCTGAGGGATAGAAAACAGAGGGTGGTTATTAATGGTACACACTCAGATTGGGTCACTGTCACTAGTGGGGTACCTCAGGGGTCAGTACTGGAGGGGTCACTGTCACTAGTGGGGTACCTCAGGGGTCAGTACTGGAGGAGTCACTGTCACTAGTGGAGTACCTCAGGGGTCAGTATTGGAGGGGTCACTGTCACTAGTGGGGTACCTCAGGGGTCAGTACTGGAGGGGTCACTGTCACTAGTGGGGTACCACAGGGGTCAGTACTGGGCCATATTCTCTTCAATATATTTATTATTGATCTTGTAGAAGGCTTGCATAGTAAAATATCAATTTTCGCAGATTACACTAAACTGTGTAAAGTAACACTAAAGAGGACAATATACTGTATATATACACTATAGAGGACAGTATACTGTATATATATACTACAGAGGACAGTATACTGTATATATACTACAGAGGACAGTATACTGTATATATATACACTACAGAGGACAGTATACTGTATATATACTACAGAGGACAGTATACTGTATATATACTACAGAGGACAGTATACTGTATATATACTACAGAGGACAGTATACTGTATATATACTACAGAGGACAGTATACTACTACAGAGGGATCTGGATAGATTGGAGGCTTTGGCAGATAAGTGGCAGATGAGGTTTAACACTGACAAATGTAAAGTTATGCACATGGGTAGGAATAATGCAAGTCACCCGTACATACTAAATGGTAAAACACTCGGTAACACT